>NC_091300.1:10208666-10263666 GCF_038502225.1 Cherax quadricarinatus
ACTTAGGAATGACAGACCCAGAACTTAGGAATGACAGACCCAGAACTTAAGAATGACAGACCCAGAACTTAGGAATGACAGACCCAGAACTTAAGAATGACAGACCCAGAACTTAGGAATGACAGACCCAGAACTTAAGAATGACAGACCCAGAACTTAGGAATGACAGACTCAGAACTTAAGAATGACAGACCCAGAACTTAGGAATGACAGACCCAGAACTTAAGAATAACAGACCCAGAACTTAGGAATGACAGACCCAGAACTTAAGAATGACAGACCCAGAACTTAGGAATGACAGACCCAGAACTTAAGAATAACAGACCCAGAACTTAGGAATGACAGACCCAGAACTTAGGAATGACAGACCCAGAACTTAAGAATAACAGACCCAGAACTTAGGAATGACAGACCCAGAACTTAGGAATGACAGACCCAGAACTTAGGAATGACAGACCCAGAACTTAAGAATAACAGACCCAGAACTTAGGAATGACAGACCCAGAACTTAAGAATGACAGACCCAGAACTTAGGAATGACAGACCCAGAACTTAAGAATGACAGACCCAGAACTTAGGAATGACAGACTCAGAACTTAAGAATGACAGACCCAGAACTTAGGAATGACAGACCCAGAACTTAAGAATGACAGACCCAGAACTTAGGAATGACAGACCCAGAACTTAAGAATGACAGACCCAGAACTTAGGAATGACAGACCCAGAACTTAAGAATGACAGACCCAGAACTTAGGAATGACAGACCCAGAACTTAGGAATGACAGACCCAGAACTTAGGAATGACAGACCCAGAACTTAGGAATAGTATACATAGACCCAATATGTATGGAACTGGTATACATGGACTTAGTGCACATGGAATTAGTATACATGAAGCTAGTATACATGGAACTAATGCAGAGGAAATATCAACTAGTATACATGGACCTAGCATACATGTAAGTAAACTATTAAGTAGTATAGATGGACCTAGTACACAGAACTGCTATACAGGAACTAGTATACATAGTTCTAGTAGAGGTAGTATAAGAAGCAGGTAGCAGAACATACCAGTCTATAATGAGAACTAAACCCTCTATCTAGCTAACGTCTGTGCTGTCAAGACAGATGAAGTGAGAAGAGCAAAGTAGAAGGCTCTCTCCCCATTCGTCAGCTTTTTTTTTTTTTTTTTTTTTTTTTTTTTTTTTTTTTTTTTTTTTTTTTTTTTTTTTTTTTTTTTTTTTACACAGGGTTTGACAAGGTTAAGGATCCCTAGCTTTATTGACAAGCTATATACAGGTTAAGGATTTCTAACTTTATTGACAAGCTGTTACCTACATCAGCTCATTTGAAAGCATTTTTATTGTTATGAGACATACAAGTAGGGAACAGGATGAAGTTGGAGCCATCTGTGGGCCAGCATTTTCATCTGATCAACTGACTTTATCTCGTTGACATCATTATGCAGTACGAATGTGTTCCATACTCGAGTCATCCTGGGGATAAATGATCTCAGATGAAGTGATGTTCTGGAGAAGGGCAGAGCCAGAGTGAAGTTGTTGCTTTCTGCCCATCTTGTGGAATAGAAGCTTGCTTCACGCTGTCCTCTCTCTCTCTCTCTCTCTCTCTCTCTCATATTCTTTTTCTCTTGCCTCTGCCAACTCAGTAATCGTTTTCTCCATCACTGTCCACACACACGACTCTGACTCCCACACACACAGAGAGGGAGAGAGAGAGAGAGAGAGAGAGAGAGAGAGAGAGAGAGAGAGAGAGAGAGAGAGAGAGAGAGAGAGAGAGAGAGAGAGAGAGAGAAGAGAGAAACGCAGACAGGAATAACAAAAAAGGCACTGCAATGGATCAGAGAAAACCTGACAGGAAGGAAACAACGAATGATGGTACGTGTCGAGGTTTCAGAGTGGGTGCCTGTGACGAGCGGGGTTCCGCAAGAGTCAGTCCTAGGGACGGTGCTGATTCTGGTATATGTGAACGACATGACGGAAGGAATAGACGCAAACCTCACTCAAGGAAAAGAATCTTGGACTAAGTATAACACCGGGCACATGTGAGGCGCACATCAACCAAATAACTGCTGCAGCATATGGACGCCTAACAAACCTGAGAATAGCGTTTCGACACCGTAGCTAGGAATCGTTCAGGACTCCATACACACCGTATAGCATGATGTAGTCCACTATTCTTGTGAGGTCGCTAAGACAGACTTAACCAAGTAAATTGTCACACCTTGCCTTGGCAAATAGCTGTCAGACACGCCTTTCGGCTTAAGTCTCAGGTCCTTTGCTCGTCACTGGCGTCAGGTCATAACACGTGGCCTACGCCTTATGGGGAAGGGGAGTGCTTTGAGGACCATATAAGCCCAAGGAGCAGCTGAGCAGGGGACAGAGGTTGGTGACAAATCCGCTGAGCGGGAGCCCTGGACAGCCGCGTGTGTAGTGAACCACGAATCTCGGGTCAGCTGGTCGGTGATTTAAGAGTACCAGTCCGTGTTACTGATAACATCTATCCTTTCCCCTGGTAATAAGTCTCATAGGTCAATTGTTATATGATGTCAATTTCCATCAGGATATGTTGTATTCTAGCCCTTTTATGTTATTAAGTAAACTATAGCCATAGTTCCCATTTTATTTGTACCTTCATATGCTATTCCCTATTCTGTTAAGTACTGGGATAACACAGGAGACATGCTCACTTGCTGGGATACCTCAGGCAGAGTGGGTAAAGGTCTTACAATACGTCAGGCCCATATTGGAGTATGCAGCACCAGTTCGGAACCCACACCCGGACAAGCACGTCAAGAAATTAGAGAAAGTGCAAAGGTTTGCAACAAGACTAGTCCCGGAACTAAAGGGCATATCCTACGAAGAGATGTTAAGGGAAATCGACCTGACGACACTGGAGGACAGGAGAGATAGGGGAGACATGATAACGACATACAAAATACTGAGAGGAATTGACAAGGTGGACAGAGACAGGATGTTCCAGAGATTGGACACAGTAACAAGGGGACACAGTTGGAAGCTGAAGACACAGATGAATCACAGGGATGTTAGGAAGTATTTCTTCAGCCACAGAGTAGCCAGGAAGTGGAATAGTTTGGGAAGCGATGTAGTGGAGGCAGGATCCATACATAGCTTTAAGCAGAGGTATGATAAAGCTCACGGCTCAGGGAGAGTGACCTAGTAGCGACCAGTGAAGAGGCGGGGCCAGGAGCTCGGACTCGACCCCCGCAACCTCAACTAGGTGAGTACACACTTCTATTTATTACGTTTTATTTAGTTTTCATAATTATATTTTGGTTTTTGCTTTGATTTTGACTTAGAAATTAGTACTAACTTTTTTAAGATATTTTTTGCCTTGAATTTTACATTATTGTTTTGAGTTTAACCTTGCTGTTGTTGTTGTTGTTGTTGTTGTTGTTGTTGTTGTTGATGTTGTTGTTGTTGTTGTTGTTGTTGTTGTTGTTGTTGTTGTTGTTGTTTTTGTTGTTGTTGTTGTTGTTGATGCAGCTGTTGTTGTTGTTGATGCAGCTGTTGTTGATGCAGCTGTTGTTGATGCAGCTGCTGTTGATGCAGCTGTTGTTGATGCAGCTGTTGTTGATGCAGCTGTTGTTGATGCAGCTGTTGTTGATGCAGCTGTTGTTGATGCAGCTGTTGTTGATGCAGCTGTTGTTGATGCAACTCTTGTTGATGCAGCTCTTGTTGATGCAGCTGTTGTTGATGCAGCTGCTGTTGATGCAGTTTTTGTTGATGCAGCTGCTGTTAATGCAGCTGTTGTTGATGCATCTGTTGTGGATGCAGCTGTTGTTGATGCAGCTGTTGTTGATGCAACTCTTGTTGATGCAGCTCTTGTTGATGCAGCTCTTGTTGATGCAGCTGCTGTTAATGCAGCTGTTGTTGATGCAGCTGTTGTTGATGCAGTTGTTGATGCAGTTGTTGATACAGCTGCTGTTGATGCAGCTGTTGTTGATGCAGCTGCTGTTAATGCAGCTGTTGTTGATGCAGCTGTTGATGCAGCTGCTGGTGATGCAGCTGTTGCTGAGGCAGCTGCTGTTGATGCAGTTGTTGATGCAGCTGTTGTTGATGCAGCTGTTGTTGATGCAGCTGTTGTTGATGCACCTGTTGTTGATGCAGTTGCTGTTGATGCAGCTACTGTTGATGCAGTTTTTGTTGATGCAGCTGTTGTTGATGCAGCTGCTGTTGATGCAGTTTTTGTTGATGCAGCTGCTGTTGATGCAGCTGTTGTTGATGCAGCTGTTGTTGATGCAGCTGTTGTTGATGCAGCTGTTGTTGATGCAGCTGTTGTTGATGCAGCTGTTGTTGATGCAGCTGCTGTTGATGCAGCTGTTGTTGATGCAGCTGCTGTTGATGCAGTTTTTGTTGATGCAGCTGTTGTTGATGCAGCTGTTGTTGATGCAGCTGTTATTAATGCAGCTGTTGTTGATGTTATTATTGATGCTGCTTGTTGATGTTATTGTTGCTATTATGATTATTACAGTCGTTTCGACTTTCAGATTTACTTATCTTCTTTCTGTCAGTTTTCACCATAAAATGCACGAGCAGTAAACCCATCTGGGTTGTTGTGTTTCTGCTTTATTACACATAAAAGTCAAGAAAAGAAATTATGACTTCTACCTGCAACAAGACTTTTGGCAGATTGTAGTGGTTCCACGGGTGTGCAGTGCCACTGGCACCAACAACCTGGTTGACAAGGCAGTAGTAGTGTTTCCACGGGTGTGCAGTGTCGCTGGCACCAACAACCTGGTTGACCAGGCAGTCAGCACTGAATTCTGACACCAGGAGAACTCTCTAGAGCGGTCAAAGGTATGACCTGTATCTTACATAATACTAACTGTACCGGGAGGCCTGGGTGATGTAATTAATTAGAATTAGTTAATTACAAGCTTAGATTACTTTTGTCAGATTTAAAGAAAGGCCAAACATTCTTTTTGACAAACTTAAAAGGCCAAATACTGATTTATTAAGCTTAAAAGTCCTAATATTGGTGTTTTTGTGCTCTGGCGTACCTGGATGTGAGCCGGATGTACGTCACGAAAGAGGACACCAGCCAACAGATGAATGTATATCACTAAGCGTAGATGAATGTAAGTCACAAATGCCACTGAACAGAAGGGTGAACGTTACGAATGAACACCAACCGGCAGGAGGATGTACGTCACGAACGCCAACCAGCAGAAGTGTATGTCAAGAACGGTGACGCCAGCAACCAGCCGGACGTACTCGACGGCCGGCAGCCAGCCAGGAGCCAGACGGACGCTAGGAACAAACAGGGTCAGCTGCATGGTATTGTGGTCAACCTCGGCCTCTCCAGAGGTCCATGGCGGCTTGCCTTGGCCTCTAGAGAGGTCGAAGGTGTCACCCACACAGAGAAAATCCATCAGTGAGACACGGAGATAAATGAGAGATGGAAGGCAGAAATAAAGAACCCGGGAGTCAACACCAGTCTTCACTCTTTGCCACACAAGATGGTCAAGCCACGGCCTTTGTTTAATGTCTGGCCTTTGTTTAACGTCTGGCTGTTTAACGTCTGGCTTTGTTTAACGTCTGGCTGTTTAACGTCTGGCTTTGTTTAACGTCTGTTGCAAAGGGGAAAAAACACTGTCACTGAACCATTTATCTACATTAACGGTTTAGGACGGACCGAAACGTCAACTGAGGTTTTCTCTTCAAATTGTGGGTTATTCATGCATTTTTGCAGCCACGGTATTACGAGTTTTATTCTTCTGGCTTTATTTAACTCTTGGTTTTGTTCAATGCCCCGTCTAGTGTGTTATTAGCTCTCACCTTTGATTCAGTATTCGTCAAGATCGGTGTAATAAATTAAGAGAGTTGTTCACGGCACGTATTTTTTTCCTCGTAGTGTTAAGAGGCGCGTAAGTCCCCAGTCTTCTAATAACATGTTCATTTTCCCACTATAATCTACCTAGTCCATAATTACTATCGCATTCGCTTTGTATCGTAAGGTGAAGTCCAGGATCTTTCCCTAATTCATGGTATAACTTAAATCTTTGAGGACCGTTGTGTCGTAGAGGACTGAGCAAAGCTAAGAAGGAAAGATCCTGGACTTCACCTTACCAGACAAAGCAAATGCTATAGCAATTATGGACTAGGTAGATTATAGTGGAAAATGAACATGTTATTAGAAGACGGGGGAACTTAAGTGCCTCTTAAGCATTGTGGTATTCCATCTTTACATAGATAACCCGCAAATAGGTGAGAGAAAAGCTTACGACGACGTTTCGGTCAGATTTGGACCATGCACAAAGTCGTACTTTGTACATGGTTCAAGTCGGACCGAAACGTTGTCCTAAGTTTCTTACTCCTATGTGCGGGTTATTTGTGTATTGTTTCAGTCACTCTATTGTGCCTTATTTGTTCTTTCTTCCACCCTTCCCTCCTACTGTCATATGCGAGAGGAGTTAAGCAATGTGTGACGAAAAACTGCTGGAATGTTGCAGGACTTGTGCAGTGTTTAGTCATGTTGCTATGCCAGGTGGAGGAAGGAAGGAAGGACTGTACCAGACCATATTCCTGTTTGAGGAGATTGCTACCAAGTCAACACTGTACCAGGACCAGGGTTGAGAAGAGCTTTTGTCTGCAAATAATCCTGGAGCAGATTCTAACGTAATTGCGAGGCCAGACCAATCTTGGTGATGAAAGGAGGTGTAGAAGTTGTGTAAACCAGGGGAATGGTTCACTGTTTTTTCACTGCAGTAACTGAATCACTAAGGAAGGCAGCAGTGACAGTAACTACATGGTTACTATGCTTAGTAACTGAATCACTAAGGAAGGCAGCAGTGACAGTAACTACATGGTTACTATGCTTAGTAACTGAATCACTAAGGAAGGCAGCAGTGACAGTAACTACATGGTTACTATGCTTAGTAACTGAATCACTAAGGAAGGCAGCAGTGACAGTAACTACACGGTTACTATGCTTAGTAACTGAATCACTAAGGAAGGCAGCAGTGACAGTAACTACACGGTTACTATGCTTAGTAACTGAATCACTAAGGAAGGTAGCAGTGACAGTAACTACATGGTTACTATGCTTAGTAACTGAATCACTAAGGAAGGTAGCAGTGACAGTAACTACATGGTTACCATGCTTAGCAACTGAATCACTAAGGAAGGTAGCAGTGACAGTAACTACATGGTTACTATGCTTAGTAACTGAATCACTAAGGAAGGTAGCAGTGACAGTAACTACATGGTTACCATGCTTAGTAACTGAATCACTAAGGAAGGTAGCAGTGACAGTAACTACATGGTTACCATGCTTAGCAACTGAATCACTAAGGAAGGTAGCAGTGAAAGTAACTACATGGTTACTATGCTAAATAGTAAAAAAAAGCCTTAGTTTTTTTTTCAACAAGTCGGCCGTCTCCCACCGAGGCAGGGTGATCCAAAAAGAAAGAAAATCCCCCCCCAAAAATACTTTCATCATTCAACACTTTCACCTCACTCACACATAATCACTGTTTTTGCAGAGGTGCCCAGAATACAACAGTTTAGAAGTATATACGTATAAAAATACACAATATATCCCTCCAAACTGCCAATATCCCAAACCCCTCCTTTAGAGTGCAGGCATTGTACTTCCCATTTCCAGGACTCAAGTCCGGTTATATAAAATAACCGGTTTCCCTGAATCCCTTCACTAAATATTACCCTGCTCACACTCCAACAGCTCGTCAGGTCCCAAATACCATTTGCCTCCATTCACTCCTATCGAACACGCTCACGCACGCTTGCTGGAAGTCCAAACCCCTCGCCCACAACACCTCCTTTACCCCCTCCCTCCAACCTTTTCGAGGACGACCCCTACTCCGCCTTCCCTCCCCCACAGATTTATACGCTCTCCATGTCATTCTACTTCGATCCATTCTCACTAAATGACCAAACCACCTCAACAAACCCTCTTCAGCCCTCTACTAATACTTTTATTAACTCCACACCTCCTAATTTCCACACTCCGAATTTTCTGCATAACATTTACACCACACATTGCCCTTAGACAGGACATCTCCACTGCCTTCAACCTCCTTCTTGCTGCAGCATTTACAACCCAAGCTTCACACCCATGTAAGAGTGTTGGTACTACTATACTTTCATACATTCCCTTCTTTGCCTCCACAGATAACATTTTTTGCCTCCACATATACCTCAACGCACCACTCACCTTTTTTCCTTCATCAGTTCTATGATTAACCTCATCCTTCATAAATCCATCCGCCGACACGTCAACTCCCAAATATCTGAAAACATTCACTTCTTCCATGCTCCTCCTCAATTTGATATCCAATTTTTCTTTATCTAAATCATTTGATACTATCATCACCTTACTCTTTTCTATGTTCACTCTCAACCTTTACACACACTCCCAAATTCGTCCACTAACCTTTGCAATTTTTCTTTAGAATCTCCCATAAGCACAATATCATCAGCAAAAAGTAACTGTGTCAATTCCCATTTTGTATTTAATTCCCACCCTCTCCCGAACACCCTAGCAATTACTTCTTTTACAACTCCATCTATAAATATATTAAACAACCATGTCTAAGACCTACTTTTACCAGGAAATAGTCTCCCTCTCTTCTACACACCCTAACCTGAGCTTCACTATCCTCATAAAAACTCTTTACAGCATTTAGTAATTTACCACCTATTCCATATACTTGAAACATCTGCCACATTGCTTTCCTATCCACTCTATCGTATGCCTTTCCTAAATCCATAAATGCAATAAAAACTTCCCTACCTTTATCTAAATACTGCTCACATATATGCTTCAATGTAAACACTTGATCTACACATCCCCTACCCACTCTAAAACCTCCTTGCTAATCCGCAATTCTACATTCTGTCTTACCTCTAATTTTTTCAATAATAACCCTACCGTAAACTTTTCCTGGTATACTCAGTAAACTTATTCCTCTATAATTTTTACAGTCTCTTTTGTCCCCCTTCCCTTTATATAAAGAGACTATACACGCTCTCCGCCAATCCCTAGGTACCTTCCCCTCTTTCATACATTAATTAAACAAAAATACCAACCACTCCAACACTATATCCCCCCCTGCTTTTAACATTTCTGTCATGATCCCGTCAGTTCCAGCTGCTTGACCCCCTTTCATTCTACGTAATGCCTCACGTACCTCCACCACACTTACATTCTGCTCTTCTTCACTCCTAAAAGATGGTATACCTCCCTGGCCAGTGCATGAAATTACCGCCTCCCTTTCTTCCTCAACATTTAAAAGTTCCTCAAAATATTCTCGCCATCTACCTAATACCTCCCTCTCCCCATCTACTAACTCCCCTACTCTTTTTTTAACTGACAAATCCATACTTTCCCTAGGCTTTCTTAACTTGTTTAACTCACTCCAAAAATTTTTCTTATTTTCATTAAAATTTCTTGACAGTGCCTCTCCCTCTCTATCATCTGCTCTCCTTTTGCACTCTCTCACCACTCTCTTCACCTTTCTTTTACTCTCCATATACTCTGCTCTTCTTATAACACTTCTGCTTTGTAAAAACCTCTCATAAGCTACCTTTTTCTCTTTTATCACACCCTTTACTTCATCATTCCACCAATCACTCCTCTTTCCTCCTGCACCCACCCTACTATAGCCACAAACTTCTGCCCCACATTATAGGAATATTTTATTTTTCCTGTCTGACTTAGGTCAGGGTTTCTTTTATACACTAATATATACCCATGTTCGTCACTTTTTAACAGTGAACTAACATTCACACGATTTCAATGTTTCACTATACAGATATTGCATTTATATAACCTACTGATATACCCAGATTTTAATTATTTCATATATGATTGTCATCTATATAACTCGTGATTATAATTATTTTGATATAATTTATCCCATTATTAAATTTAATCTGTACATACCAGAGAATGTATCCTTCACATGAATCAATGTTTATTAAGTCCTTAAACAACAAAAAAGGCACAATACGCCACCCGGAGATAAGCACTAAGACTCGCTAAAGTCACCCGTTTGACTGTCATAGCAACAGTGATTTTCTGTCATTAAAGGGACGGCTGGAGAGTCAGTAGTATACCTTTCACTCTTATTGACTTCCTATGAATGTCAGTCTACTCGGGCATCTACTCTACTGTAACAGGAAGTGACAGCATCTCTGTAACAGGTAATGGCAGCATCTCTGTAACAGGTAGTGACAGCATCTCTATAACAGATAATAACAGCATCTCTGTAACAGGTAATAACAGCATCTCTATAACAGGTAGTGACAGCATCTCTATAACAGGTAGTGACAGCATCTCTATAACAGGTAGTGACAGCATCTCTATAACAGGTATTGACAGCATCTCTATAACAGGTAGTGACAGCATCTCTAACAGGTAGTGACAGCATCTCTGTAACAGGTAGTGACAGCATTTCTGTCAAAAGACTCCTAAGAGTTACCAGAGGTCCCTACAGGCATCTCAGTAATAATAAAAAATTACGATGAAGGTGTAAAGGTACAACCTGTTAAAATATGACCCACAGTCAAGTGCACATCAGGGGCTGCACAAAGGGGAGGGCAGGAGCACCTGCAAACAGTTGGATGTAGGTGAGACGTGCGTGCCTGATTCTCAGTTGACAGGGATTCCTCTCAGAGAGAGGATTCCTGTTGAAGGAGAAGGCTCAAACACCCACATCTTGCCGAACCCTGTATAACCTGCTCCTAGTCTGCAGGGCCCACTGGGCTGCCACTTCCCAAGGGCATTGTTTTGTTTTTTTTTAAAGAAACTGGCCGTATCCCACCGAGGCAGGTGATCTAAAAAAACGAAAGTTTTCCTTTTATATTTAGTAATTTATACAGGAGAAGGCGTTACTATTCCCTTGCTCCCAGCATTTTAGTCGCCTCTTACGACACGCATGGCTTACAGAAGAATTCTGTTCCACTTCCCAATGGAGATAAGAGGAAATAAAGAAGAACAAGAACTATTAAGAAAATAGAAACCCCAGATGAGTGTGTATATACATGTGTGTACATGCATGTGTAGTGTGATCTAAGTGTAAGTAGAAGTAGCAAGATATACCTGTTATCCTGCGTGTTTATGAGACAGAAAAGAGACACCAGCAATCCTATCATCATGTAAAACAATTACAGGTTTCCGTTTCACACTCACCTGGCAGGACCGTAGTAACTTCCTGGGCGGTTACTGTCTACCAACCTACTACTACAGGACGGTAGTACTTTCCTGGAAGGTTACTGTCTACCAGCCTACTACTACAGGACGGTAGTACTTCCCTGGAAGGTTACTGTCTACCAGCCTACTACTACAGGACGGTAGTACCTCCCTGGAAGGTTACTGTCTACCAGCCTACTACTACAGGACGGTAGTACCTCCCTGGAAGGTTACTGTCTACCAGCCTACTACTACAGGACGGTAATACCTCTCTGGGTAGTTGCTGTCTACCAACCTACTACCTATGTTCCCAAGGACATATCTGTGGATATTACCCATAAAGTTATTGTAAAGTTAAAGTCTACTACAAAGCTGGCTCACTACAGCAGCCTTTGCCTGAGCAACTGTCTGGTCAATTCCCGGGAGACAAACACGGCCTGGGCACCAACAGAACTCCACATCCTTGTGCCATGTATAGAGATGAGCTAGTCACTCCTGGATCTTCGGGACTACAAGGTAAACAGGGCAGAGTACATTAGAAATCTGAGTACACAGTGAACCGAGAACCAACTAATACAGATATCAAGAGCAGCGAGGATCTTCATACTGGTAGGTGTGCACAACAAGGAACACAATATGGCCCAGCAGACTTACTGAATTGCTACTTAATTCCTGTGTTATCCTCCGGCTTTGTTTAACCGCTAGTTTTGTTTGACCTTCAACTTTATTTAATCTTCAGTTTTTTTTTTTTAATTTCAACTTTATTTAACCTCCAGCTTTGTTTGACCTTCAGTTTTGTTTATAGATCAATATTTTTCCTTTTTTGACCTATTTCGCCATGTTTTCTGGCCCAATACCAGCCCATTGTTCCAGCTCTGAGTCCCCGCCATTCATCTGCGCTCAAAATGACATCAGCAAGTCGCAATATATAACCATTTTTCATATATTGGCGATTTCGAAATTTTGATAAAAAGAGATGTGTCTAGTTAGGTGGGTGGGCAGGGGGTTGAGGGTGTGGGGAGAGGGGTGTTAGGTGGGGAGTGGGGTGTTAGGTGGGGAGAGGGGTGCTAGGTGGGGAGAGGGGTGTTAGGTGGGGAGAGGGGGTGTTAAGATGGGTTGTGGGTGGCAGAGAAGACTTCATTCAAGTCCTTTGTAATACCCCTCGACCTCCTCCTTGGCTTCTTCGACCTCCTCCTCAACGTCCTCCTCGACCTCCTTCTTGACCTCCTCGACTTTCAGTCCAAGATTCCTGCCTATATTCCTCCCCGAAATAATAATAATAATAATATTAATAATACATTGCTTCTGAGAGTGCATTAGTTATCACAAACACGTCTAACAAAAGCTTTAACCGTAACAAATATTTTTATCTTAACACTTCCTTCTCTACTGACGAAGATAGTGGAGAGACACGTTACTGGAGAATCTCTTACTGGGACAATGTTTCTCTCAGGGGCTGCTGAAGAAACTCTTACTGGGACGTTTCTCTCAAGAGGGTTGCAGAAGCTATTACTGTGACAATGTTTCTCTCAGCGGCTGCTGAAGAAACTCTTACTGGGTAGAGCTTTATTAAGTCATGACTTAATAAAGCTCTACCCTGAGTGAAACGGAGACGCACTGCAAGCTCGTTCTCCAGTGTTGCTTTCCGTCAAAACACGGAGCTAGACAACTGGCTAGACTCTTCACGCTCCTCGCTCTATCTTCTAGCAACTCCTAAGTACAAGGAACCTAACCATTTAACGAATTTGGCTAACCAGTACTTTTTCTTTTAAACCCAGATTAAGACGAGTGCAGATGCATTTCGATACCTGGAGTATACCTGGAGAGCATTCCGAGGGGCCAACGCCCCCTCGGTCCGGTCCATGACCAGGCCTCGCAGTGCATCAGGGAGTGATCAACCAGGATGTTACTGCTGGCCACACACTTAAGCACTGCTGTATCTCAAATATCCATCATATATACACTAAGGAGACATAATAATCCGTTTATAACGGATATTATTATTGGAGTTCAATTCATCCGCATATATATACGCTATGGATATTACTGACAGAATATATTCATTAATTAAACGAGTTTTTGTTATGTGGGATACTAAAAACTGTGTGAGTGTCCTCGATCATACAGACGAGGGCACTTGAAAACAGCCAGGGGGAAAAATACGCTGAATAGCAGTCTATATATGATTAATATTGAAGATGATTATGTTGTGGTTAATCTGACTGAAATACTTGAAATAATTAACAATGTCAAGCAAATATTATTATTATGAGATAAAGGGGATTCAATACCATTAACTGAACAAATGAACAACTTTTATCAAGGCAGAAGGACTGAACACGTCAGAATTACGTCTTCAATTTGATCAAGACTGAACATAAGTGGGAAACCTCACTTCACTTCTACACTTCTCTGGTGTAAGTTCAGTGCGCACTCTACCTTGTTCAACTCTACCTTGTTCAACTCTACCTTGTTCAACTCTACCTTGTTCAACTCTACCTTGTTCAACTCTACCTTGTTCAACTCTACCTTGTTCAACTCTACCTTGTTCAACTCTACCTTGTTCAACTACCTTGTTCAACTCTACCTTGTTCAACTACCTTGTTCAACTCTACCTTGTTCAACTACCTTGTTCAACTCTACCTTGTTCAACTACCTTGTTCAACTCTACCTTGTTCAACTACCTTGTTCAACTCTACCTTGTTCAACTCTACCTTGTTCAACTCTACCTTATTCAACTATCTTGTTCAACTCTACCTTGTTCAACTCTACCTTGTTCAACTCTACCTTGTTCACCTCTACCTTGTTCAACTCTACCTTGTTCAACTCTACCTTGTTCAACGCTACCTTGTTCAACTCTACCTTGTTCAACTCTACCTTGTTCAACTCTACCTTGTTCAACTCTACCTTGTTCAACTCTGCCTTGTTCAACTCTGCCTTGTTCAACTCTACCTTATTCAACTATCTTGTTCAACTCTACCTTGTTCAACTATCTTGTTCAACTCTACCTTGTTCAACTCTACCTTGTTCAACTCTACCTTATTCAACTATCTTGTTCAACTCTACCTTGTTCAACTCTACCTTATTCAACTATCTTGTTCAACTCTACCTTATTCAACTATCTTGTTCAACTCTACCTTGTTCAACTCTACCTTGTTCAACTCTACCTTATTCAACTATCTTGTTCAACTCTACCTTGTTCAACTCTACCTTGTTCAACTCTACCTTATTCAACTACCTTGTTCAACTCTACCTTGTTCAACTCTACCTTGTTCAATTCTACCTTGTTCAACTCTGCCTTGTTCAACTCTACCTTGTTCAACTCTACCTTGTTCAACTCTACCTTATTCAACTACCTTGTTCAACTCTACCTTGTTCAACTCTACCTTGTTCAACTCTACCTTGTTCAACTCTACCTTGTTCAACTCTACCTTATTCAGCTACCTTGTTCAACTCTACCTTGTTCAACTCTACCTTGTTCAACTCTACCTTGTTCAACTCTACCTTATTCAACTACCTTGTTCAACTCTACCTTGTTCAACTCTACCTTGTTCAACTCTACCTTATTCAACTACCTTGTTCAACTCTACCTTGTTCAACTCTACCTTATTCAACTACTTTGTTCAACTCTACCTTGTTCAACTCTACCTTGTTCAACTCTACCTTGTTCAACTAGCTTGTTCAACTCTACCTTGTTCAACTCTACCTTGTTCAACTCTACCTTATTCAACTCTACCTTATTCAACTCTACCTTGTTCAACTCGACCTTGTTCAACTCTACCTTGTTCAACTCTACCTTGTTCATCTCTACCTTGTTCAACTCTACCTTGTTCAGCTCTACTTTGTTCAGCTCTACATTGTTCAACTACCTTGTTCAACTCTACCTTGTTCAACTCCACCTTGTTCAACTCTACTTTGTTCAACTCTACCTTGTTCAACTACCTTGTTCAACTCTACCTTGTTCAACTCTACCTTGTTCAACTCTACTTTGTTCAACTCTACCTTGTTCAACTACCTTGTTCAACTCTACCTTGTTCAACACTACCTTGTTCACCTCTACCTTGTTCAACTCTACCTTGTTCAACCCTACCTTGTTCAACCCTACCTTGTTCACCTCTACCTTGTTCAACTCTACCTTGTTCAACCCTACCTTGTTCAACCCTACCTTGTTCAACTCTGCCTTGTTCAACTCTGCCTAGTTCAACTCTACCTTGTTCAACCCTACCTTGTTCAACCCTTCCTTGTTCAACCCTACCTTGTTCAACCCTACCTTGTTCAACTCTACTTTGTTCAACTCTACCTTGTTCAACTCTACCTTGTTCAACTATGCCTTGTTCAACTCTGCCTTGTTCACCTATGCCTTGTTCAACTCTGCCTTGTTCAACTCTGCCTTGTTCAACTCTGCCTTGTTCAACTCTACCTTGTTCAACTCTACCTTGTTCAACTCTACCTTGTTCAACTCTACCTTGTTCAACTCTGCCTTGTTCAACTCTGCCTTGCTCAACTCTGCCTTGCTCAACTCTGCCTTGCTCAACTCTACCTTGTTCAACTCTACCTTGTTCAACTCTACCTTGTTCAACTCTACCTTGTTCAACTCTACCTTGTTCAACTCTACCTTGCTCAACTCTACCTTGTTCAACTCTACCTTGTTCAACCCTACCTTGTTCAACTCTACCTTGTTCAACTCTACCTTGTTCAACCCTACCTTGTTCAACTCTGCCTTGTTCAACTTTGCCTTGTTCAACTCTGCCTTGTTCAACCCTACCTTGTTCAACTCTGCCTTGTTCAACTCTGCCTTGTTCAACTCTGCCTTGTTCAACTCTGCCTTGTTCAACTCTGCCTTGTTCAACTCTGCCTTGTTCAACCCTACCTTGTGTAACTCTACCTTGTTCAACTCTACCTTGCTCAACTCTACCTTGTTCAACTCTACCTTGTTCAACTCTACCTTGTTCAACTCTACCTTGTTCAACTCTACCTTGTTCAGCTCTACCTTGTTCAACCCTACCTTGTTCAACTCTACCTTGTTCAACCCTACCTTGTTCAACTCTACCTTGTTAAACTCTACCTTGTTCAACTCTACCTTGTTCAACTCTACCTTGTTCAACTCTACCTTGTTCAACTCTACCTTGTTCAACTCTACCTTGTTCAACCCTACCTTGTTCAACCCTACCTTGTTCAACCCTACCTTGTTCAACTCTACCTTCTTCAACTCTACCTTCTTCAACTCTACCTTCTTCAACTCTACCTTCTTCGACTCTACCTTCTTCAACTCTGCCTTGTTCAACCCTACCTTGTTCAATTCTACCTTGTTCAACTCTACCTTCTTCAACTCTACCTTGTTCAACTCTACCTTGTTCAACTCTACCTTCTTCAACTCTACCTTCTTCAACCCTACCTTGTTCAACTCTACCTTCTTCAACTCTACCTTCTTCAACTCTACCTTGTTCAACTCTACCTTCTTCAACTCTACCTTCTTCAACTCTGCCTTGTTCAACCCTACCTTGTTCAATTCTACCTTGTTCAACTCTGCCTTGTTCAACTCTGCCTTGTTCAACTCTACCTTCTTCAACTCTGCCTTGTTCAACTCTACCTTCTTCAACTCTGCCTTGTTCAACTCTACCTTGTTCAACTCTGCCTTGTTCAACTCTACCTTGTTCAACTCTACCTTGTTCAACTCTACCTTGTTCAACTCTACTCTACCTTGTTCAACTTTGCCTTGTTCAACTCTGCCTTGTTTAACTGCCTTGTTCAACTCTGCCTTGTTCAACTCTACCTTGTTCAACTCTACCTTGTTCAACTCTACCTTGTTCAACTCTACCTTGTTCAACTCTGCCCTGTTCAACTCTGCCTTGTTCAACTCTACCTTGTTCAACTCTGCCTTGTTCAACTCTGCCTTGTTCCACCCTACCTTGTTCAACTTTGCCTTGTTCAACTCTACCTTGTTCAACTCTACCTTGTTCAACCCTACCTTGTTCAACTCTACCTTGTTCAACTCTACCTTGTTCAACTCTACCTTGTTCAACTCTACCTTGTTCAACTCTGCCTTGTTCAACTCTGCCTTGTTCAACTCTACCTTGTTCAACTCTGCCTTGTTCAACTCTGCCTTGTTCAACCCTACCTTGTTCAACTCTACCTTGTTCAACTCTACCTTGTTCAACTCTACCTTGTTCAACTCTACCTTGTTCAACTCTGCCTTGTTCAGCTCTACCTTGTTCAACTCTACCTTGTTCAACTCTACCTTGTTCAACTCTACCTTGTTCAACTCTGCCTTGTTCAATTCTACCTTGTTCAACTCTACCTTGTTCAACTCTACCTTGTTCAACTCTACCTTGTTCAACTCTACCTTGTTCAACTCTACCTTGTTCAACTCTACCTTGTTCAACTCTACCTTGTTCAACTCTACCTTGTTCAACTCTACCTTGTTCAACTCTACCTTGTTCAACTCTACCTTGTTCAACTCTACCTTGTTCAACTCTGCCTTGTTCAATTCTACCTTGTTCAACTCTACCTTGTTCAACTCTACCTTGTTCAACTCTACCTTGTTCAACTCTACCTTGTTCAACTCTACCTTGTTCAACTCTACCTTGTTCAACTCTACCTTGTTCAACTCTACCTTGTTCAACTCTACCTTGTTCAACTCTACCTTGTTCAACTCTACCTTGTTCAACTCTGCCTTGTTCAACTCTATCTTGTTCAACTCTACCTTGTTCAACTCTACCTTGTTCAACTCTACCTTGTTCAACTCTACCTTGTTCAACTCTGCCTTGTTCAACTCTACCTTGTTCAACTCTGCCTTGTTCAACTCTGCCTTGTTCAACTCTACCTTGTTCAACTCTACCTTGTTCAACTCTGCCTTGTTCAACTCTACCTTGTTCAACTCTACCTTGTTCAACTCTACCTTGTTCAACTCTACCTTGTTCAACTCTGCCTTGTTCAACTCTACCTTGTTCAACTCTACCTTGTTCAACTCTACCTTGTTCAACTCTACCTTGTTCAACTCTGCCTTGTTCAACAGTGTACGTTAATTTCAGTTAATCTTTATTTTTTTGTTAAATTTAGTAATGTAAATTCTGTGTTCTTCATGTATCATCTTGTTCAATCTTGTTCAATAAAGTTCAGTGTTATTAATGTATCTCCATTAGTAATACTTTATCAGTGATATATAATATATTAGTGATCTATAATACACTAATAGTGATGTATGATACACTACTAGTGATGTATAGTACACTACTAGTGATGTATAATACACTAATAGTGATGTATGATACACTAGTAGTGATGTATAATACACTACTAGTGATGTATAATACACTACTAGTGATGTATAATACACTAATAGTGATGTATGATACACTAGTAGTGATGTATAATACACTACTAGTGATGTATAGTACACTACTAGTGATGTATAATACACTACTAGTGATGTATAATACACTAATAGTGATGTATGATACACTAGTAGTGATGTATAATACACTACTAGTGATGTATAATACACTACTAGTGATGTATAATACACGACTAGTGATGTATAATACACTACTAGTGATGTATAATACACGACTAGTGATGTATAATACACTACTAGTGATGTATAATACACGACTAGTGATGTATAATACACTACTAGTGATGTATAATACACTACTAGTGATGTATAATACACTAATAGTGATGTATAATACACTACTAGTGATGTATAATACACTACTAGTGATGTATAATACACTAATAGTGATGTATGATACACTAGTAGTGATGTATAATACACTAATAGTGATGTATAATACACTACTAGTGTTGTATAGTACACTACTAGTGATGTATAATACACTAATAGTGATGTATGATACACTAGTAGTGATGTATAATACACTACTAGTGATGTATAATACACTACTAGTGATGTATAATACACTAATAGTGATGTATGATACACTAGTAGTGATGTATAATACACTACTAGTGATGTATAATACACTACTAGTGATGTATGATACACTAGTAATGTATAATATACTACTAGTGATGTATGATACACTAGTAATGTATAATATACTACTAGTGATGTATGATACACTAGTAATGTATAATATACTACTAGTAATGTATAATATACTACTAGTGATGTATAATATACTACTAGTGATGGATAATATACTACTACTGATGTATAATACACTACTAGTGATGTATAATACACTACTAGTGATGTATAATACACTACTAGTGATGTATAATATACTACTAGTGATGTATAATATACTACTAGTGATGTATAATATACTACTAGTGATGTATAATATACTACTAGTGATGTATAATACACTACTAGTGATGTACAATACACTACTAGTGACGTATAATACACTAATAGTGATGTATGATACACTAGTAGTGATGTATAATACACTAATAGTGATGTATGATACACTAGTAGTGATGTATATTACACTAGTAGTGATGTATGATACACTAATAGTGATGTATGATACACTAGTAGTGATGTATGATACACTAGTAGTGATGTATCATATACTAATATCATACACAACAATGCCACGATCGCACGTGCAAAGAAAATGATATAATGAGAACGTTCAAAACGAGAGATGCCAAGCCAATGATGATCCTTTTCAGATCACTTGTTCTCTCTAGGCTGGAATACTGCTGTACATTAACATCTCCATTCAAAGCAGGTGAAATCGCAGATCTAGAGAGTGTACAGAGATCCTTTACTGCACGTATAAGTTCTGTCAAGCACCTTAACTACTGGGAACGCTTGGAAGCACTTGACTTGTACTCGTTGGAACGCAGGAGGGAGAGATATATCATAATCTACACTTGGAAAATCTTCGAAGGAATGGTCCCAAATCTGCACACAGAAATCACTCCCTACGAAAGTAAAAGACTGGGCAGGCGATGCAAAATGCCCCCAATAAAAAGTAGGGGCGCCATTGGTACACTAAGGGAAAACACCATAAGTGTCCGGGGCCCAAGACTGTTCAACAGCCTCCCATCAAGCATTAGGGGAATTACCAATAAACCCCTGGCTGCCTTCAAGAGAGAGCTGGACAGATACCTAAAGTCAGTGCCGGATCAGCCGGGCTGTGGCTCGTACGTTGGACTGCGTGCGGCCAGCAGTAACAGCCTAGTTGATCAGGCCCTGATCCATCGGGAGGCCTGGTCATGGACCGGGCCGCGGGGGCATTGATCCCCGGAATAACCTCCAGGTAACCTCCAGGTATGCAAACAATCGCAGACGGGTGATCTTAACTATGCAAGACAAGCGCCAAGGGTGGGTGGAAATCTTTAGCTCAAATACTTTCACACTTCTCAGTGCGTCATCAGGAGCTGTGCAATGTTGCAAAGGAGCAACCAAAACAAAGAGAGGTGTCACCGGCCACGGTTACCCTTAGACTGAGGGTAACCGTGGCCGGTGACACCTACGCTATTCTGAGACCTCTATCCCTGCTTTGGTTGCTCCCTTGCAACATTGTACAGCTCCTGATGACGCACTGAGAAGTGTGAAAGTACTTGAGCTAAAGATTTCCACCTCCCGTTACTTGTCCTGCGCACTAATAATGATGTATGATACACTAGTAGTGATGTATGATGCACTAGTAGTAATGTATGATACACTAGTATCATACACTATTAGTGATGTATGATACACTACTACTAGTGTATCATACATCTGACTCCCTCCCTCCCAGCACAGACCATCAACTGAGGGATCGATCGTACCATCAACAAGTGTAAAAACATATAATGTGATGGCCGTCCTTCCCTCTCCCTCATTCCCTCCCTCTCCCTCATTCCTTCCCTCTCCCTCTCTCCCTCCCTCTCCCTCATTCCTTCCCTCTCCCTCTCTCCCTCCCTCTCCCTCATTCCCTCCCTCTCCCTCTCTCCCTCCCTCTCCCTCACTAGACTCTCTATCACTAACTACGCTCAGTTCCTGGCTCCGCTTCCTAGACTGACAGGCACTGCAGGTGCCTGGTCTGTTGGACATTAGCGTACCTATTCTAAAAACTGCGTATTGAATTTATCTCTATTACGCCCTCGTCCACTTTTCAACCATAATGACTTGAAAGTGTGTGCAGGGATGACAGTACACAGGTATGTACGTGTACACGCAGGTGTGAGTGTGAAAACAGGTGAGTGTACACATGTGTGCGCATGAATGTACTTTGGATTATGTAAATACATACACAAGTGTGCGTACATGGGTGTGTATACACGGGTGTGTACGTGAGAATAGGGATGTGTAAGTATACGAACGGGTGTGTGAGTATATGTGTGTGTGTACACCTCCAGCACCACCATTAACAATCACAGCAACAATAACAACCACTACACCGTCACCACAACAACAACTCCGCCGTCAACTACTATTACCACCACAAACACCACCACCACCAACAAAAACAACACCATCACCAACAACAACAGCAAAAACATCAGAGACAACAACAGCACCATCACTAACAACAACAATAATAACAGCACCATCACCAACAATAACAACAGCAGCACCACCAACAACAACAACAGCATCATTGCCACTAACAACAACAGCACCACCAACAACAACAACAGCAGCACCATCACTAACAACTACAACAGCACTACCACCAACAACAACAGCAGCACCATCACCAACAACAACAGCACCATCACCGACAACAACAGCACCAGCAACAACAACAAAAGCACCACCAACAACAACAGCAGCAGCTCCATCATCAACAACAGTACCATCAACAATAACAACAACAGCACCACCAACAACAACAGCAGCAGCAGCACCTTCAACAACAACTCCAACAACAGCACCATCAACAACAATAACAGCACCACCACCAACAACAGCAACAACAACAGCACCTTCACCAACAACAACAACACCACCACCATCGTCAACAATAACAACAGCAGCACCTTCAACAACAACCCCAACAACAGCACCATCAACAACAATAACAGCACCAACAACAACAACAGCACCTTCACCAACAACACCACCACCATCAACAACAACAACAACAGCACTATCACCAACAACAACAGCACCATCAATAACAACAACAGCACCATCAACAACAACAACAGCATCCCCACCACCACCAACAGCAGCAGCTCCATCATCAACAACAACAGCACCACCAACAACAACAACAGCACCTTCACCAACAACAACAGCACCACCACCACCAACAACAACAACAGTACCACCAACAATAACAACAACAGCACTATCAACAACAACAGCAGCAGCAGCACCTTCACCAACAACCCCAACAACAGCACCATCAACAACAATAACAGCACCAACAACAACAGCAACAACAACAGCACCTTCACCAACAACACCACCACCATCATCAACAACAACAACAACAACAGCACCATCACCAACAACAACAGCACCATCAATAACAACAACAGCACCATCAACAACAACAACAGCATCACCACCACCACCAACAGCAGCAGCTCCATCATCAACAACAGCACCACCAACAACAACAACAGCACCTTCACCAACAACAACAGCACCACCACCAACAACAACAACAGTACCACCAACAATAACAACAGCACTATCAACAACAACAGCAGCAGCAGCACCTTCACCAACAACCCCAACAACAGCACAATCAACAACAACAATAACAGCACCAACAACAACACCACCACCATCAACAACAACAACAACAACACCATCACCAACAACAACAGCACCATCAATAACAACAACAGCACCATCAACAACAACAGCATCACCACCACCAACAACAACAGCAGCTCCCTCATCAACAACAACAGCACCATCAACAACAGCAGCAGCACCTTCACCAACAACAACAGCACCACCACCAACAACAACAACAGTACCATCAACAATAACAACAGCAGCACCACCACCACCAACAACAGCAGCAGCAGCACCTTCAACAATAACCCCAACAACAGCACCATCAACAACAACAATAACAGCACCACCAACAACAACAACAGCACCTTCACCAACAACACTACCACCATCATCAACAACAACAACAGCACCACCACCAACAACAACAGTACCATCAGCAATAACAACAGCAGCACCACCACCAACAACAACAGCAGCAGCAGCACCTTCAACAATAACCCCAACAACAGCACCATCAACAACAATAACAGCACCAACAACAACAACAACAGCACCTTCACCAACAACACCACCACCATCATCAACAACAACAACAACAGCACCATCACCAACAACAACAGCACCATCAATAACAACAACAGCATCACCACCACCACCACCAACAACAACAACAGCAGCAGCACCTTCAACAACAACAACAATAACACCCTCTCAACATTCAATAATACACACTATCAACAACAACAACAACAGCACTATCAACAACAACAACAACAGCACCTTCACCAACAACACCACCACAATCATCAACAACAACAACAACAGCACCATCACCAACAACAACAGCACCATCAATAACAACAACAGCACCGTCAACAACAACAACAGCATCACCACCACCACCAACAACAACAACAACAGCAGCAGCACCTTCAACAACAACACCACCACCATCATCAACAACAACAACAACAGCACCATCAATAACAACAACAGCACTATCAACAACAACAACAGCATCACCACCACCACCAACAACAACAACAACAGCAGCAGCACCTTCACCAACAACAGCACCACCAACAACAACAACAACAGTACCATCAACAATAACAACAGCAGCACCACCACCAACAACAACAGCAGCAGCAGCAGCACCTTCAACAATAACCCCAACAACAGCACCATCAACAACAACAATAACAGCACCAACAACAACAACAACAGCACCTTCACCAACAACACCACCACCATCATCAACAACAACAACAGCACCACCACCAACAACAACACCACCATCAATAACAACAACAGCACCATCACCAACAACAGCATCACAACCACCACCAACAACAACAACAACAGCAGCAGCAGCACCTTCAACAACAACAACATCACCACCACCACCACCAACAACAACAACAACAGCACCGTCAACAACAACAACAGCATCACCACCACCACCAACAACAACAACAGCATCACCACCACCACCACCACCAACAACAACAACAGCAGCAGCACCTTCACCAACACCACCACAATCATCAACAACAACAACAACAACAACAACAGCACCATCACCAACAACAACAGCACCATCAATAACAACAACAGCACCATCAACAACAACAACAACAGCACCTTCACCAACAACACCACCACCATCATCAACAACAACAACAACAGCACCATCACCACCAGAGTAACAACAACAGCACCATCACCACCAGAGTAACAACAACAGCACCATCACCACCAGAGTAACAACAACAGCACCATCACCACCAGAGTAACAACAACAGCACCATCACCACCAGAGTAACAACAACAGCACCATCACCACCAGAGTAACAACAACAGCACCATCACCACCAGAGTAACAACAACAGCACCATCAACAACAACAGCATCACCACCACCACCACCAACAACAACAACAACAACAGCAGCAGCACCTTCAACAACAACAACAGCATCACCACCACCACCAACACCAACAACAACAACAGCAGCAGCACCTTCAACAACAACAACGCCCTCTCAACATTCAATAATAAACACTAAGAATACCAAACATAGGCATCGTAAAAATACTCAATAGTTTTTATACACATCCAATATAAATCAATGTATATACCCAGTTAATAAACTTAGTTAACATTTTCAGTTATGAAAATAAATTATTGTATAAACATTTCAATTAAACACTTTTATTCAGAGTACAATGTTATCCAATTATTACTGACACTAACTATATCGTGGTAAATAATAACAAAGGGAATTACTGTGTCAATAATCGATTATATTACTATGGAACATAGTGTACATAGAGGCCAGATAATGTAGAAATGTAACGAAATATTCATACTTTATTAATAAATTATTGTTCTTGCTGTTATGTATTATTGTTGTTGTTGTTGTTGTTCTTGTTGTTATTATTATTATTAGCTGGATGGTTGAACGGGCTTAAGATGAATCAACTACACTGGAGTGTTTAAGACTGCATGTCACCTGTACACTACCAGTAAACACAGTGTGCAATCACTTGCATAACGCACTCAACCTGCCCCCTGCAGCACACACACACACACACACACACACACACACACACACACACACACACACACACACAAACCTGAGAATAGCGTTCCGATACCTCAGGAAGGAATCGTTCAAGACTCTGTACACCGTGTACGTCAGGCCCATACTGGGATATGCAGCATCAGTTTGGAACCCACACCTGGTCAAGCACGTCAAGAAATTAAAGAAAGTGCAAAGGTTTGCAACAGGACTATTTCCAGAACTAAGGGGAATGTCCAACGAAGAAAGGTTATCTAAGCCCTTCTATCTGACAACTGATGCTAGTTCTATTGGCATAGGTGCCGTACTAGCTCAGAAGACTGATGGCAAGTACAACGCAGTTGCATTTGCTAGCCATGTGGGTTTCGATAACGTGGATGGGGTAAAAATACTCACGTAGGCTGGTTTGTACGTATAATACATAACGGGAATTATGGGAAGCGCCAACAGCTGACCTGCCTCTCTCTGCTCCCTATCTTCGACTGACCCACAAGTCTCTACAGGGTGAGGGGGAGCAGAGAACAAGTAACCAGTGTACCAGTAGATGACTCACTACCAACTGTCTGCGTGAATCATTGACTGTTATTCATATTGCTGCTGACCATAGCAGGATTTCAAACACCCCTCACCCTGTAGGCACTTGTGGGTCAGTCGAAGATAGGGAGCAGAGAGAGGCAGGTCGGCTGTTGGTGCTTTCCCATACTTTCCGTTATATTATACGTACTACCAGCCTACGTGAGTATTCTTACCCCATCCACGTTATCGAAACCCACATGACAGTTAAGGGAAATCGGCCTGACGACACTGGAGGACAGGAGGGTTAGGGGAAACATGATAACTACCTACAAAATACTGCGACAAACAGATAAAGTGGACAGGGACAAGATGTTCCAGAGATGGAACACTTGGACAACGAAATATGGATCCCAGGTTACAACCTATACAGATGTGACAGAGTGAACAGGCAAAAGGGGGGGGTTGGCCTGTA
Source organism: Cherax quadricarinatus (assembly GCF_038502225.1). NCBI lineage: Eukaryota > Metazoa > Arthropoda > Malacostraca > Decapoda > Parastacidae > Cherax > Cherax quadricarinatus. The sequence goes on from NC_091300.1 coordinate 10,235,099, forward strand.
CATTGCAGAGTCACTTGTTTGCACAGAACTGCTTAATGCCTCAAATGATGTAGTGGAAGTTTTAGCAGTAGAGGTCGAGAACCAAAACTTAGTCATTGTGGTAGTCTACAAGCCTCCGGATGCTACATCCCAGAAATTCCAGGAACAGCTGTTAAAAATTGACCACTGTCTGGAAATTCTTCCAGCTCCTGCACCCAACATCTTGCTCCTGGGGGATTTCAACTTAAGGCACCTAAAATGGAGGAATATAGCAAATAATATTGTTGCAGTAATAACACCAGGAGGCAGCTCTGATGAAAACTCACACTCACACGAGCTTTTAAATCTCTGCACAAAATTCAATTTAAACCAGCAAATAATAGAGCCTACTAGACTGGAGAATACACTAGACCTCATCTTCACTAACAATGATGATCTGATAAGAAATGTCACCATATCAAAAACAATATACTCAGATCACAACATAATTGAGGTTCAGACATGTATGCGTGGAGCCCCAGACCGACATAATGAGACTAGTCACGAGGAATCATTCACCAAATTCAACTTCAATAACAAAAACATAAAGTGGGACCAAGTAAACCAAGTCCTAACCGATATAAGCTGGGAAGATATACTAAGCAACACAGACCCCAACTTATGCCTAGAACAGATTAACTTGGTGGCACTCGATGTATGCACAAGGCTTATTCCTCTAAGAAAAAGGAGGAGTAGATGTAAAATAGAAAGAGACAGGCGCTCCCTTTACAGGCGACGGAAAAGAATAACAGAGCGGCTAAAAGAGGTCAATATATCTGAAATGCGTAGGGAGACACTGGTCAGAGAAATAGCAAGCACCGAACTTAAGCTAAAGGAATCTTATAGGAGTCAGGAATCGCGGGAAGAACTAAAAGCCATAAATGAAATCGAAAGAAACCCAAAGTATTTCTTCTCCTATGCCAAATCAAAATCGAGAACAACGTCTAGTATTGGGCCCCTACTTAAACAAGATGGGTCCTACACAGATGACAGCAAGGAAATGAGTGAGCTACTCAAGTCCCAATATGACTCAGTTTTTAGCAAGCCGCTAACCAGACTGAGAGTCGAAGATCAAAATGAATTTTTTATGAGAGAGCCACAGAATTTGGTTAACACAAGCCTATCCGATGTTATCCTGACGCCAAATGACTTCGAACAGGCGATAAATGACATGCCCATGCACTCTGCCCCAGGACCAGACTCATGGAACTCCGTGTTCATCAAGAACTGCAAGAAGCCCCTATCACGAGCCTTTTCCATTCTATGGAGAGGGAGCATGGACACGGGGGTCGTCCCACAGTTACTAAAAACAACAGACATAGCCCCACTCCACAAAGGGGGCAGTAAAGCAACAGCAAAGAACTACAGACCGATAGCACTAACATCCCATATCATAAAAATCTTTGAAAGGGTCCTAAGAAGCAAGATCACCACCCATCGAGAAACCCATCAGTTACACAACCCAGGGCAACATGGGTTTAGAACAGGTCGCTCCTGTCTGTCTCAACTATTGGATCACTACGACAAGGTCCTAAATGCACTAGAAGACAAAAAGAATGCAGATGTAATATATACAGACTTTGCAAAAGCCTTCGACAAGTGTGACCATGGCGTAATAGCGCACAAAATGTGTGCTAAAGGAATAACAGGAAAAGTCGGTCAATGGATCTATAATTTCCTCACTAACAGAACACAGAGAGTAGTCGTCAACAGAGTAAAGTCCGAGGCAGCTACGGTGAAAAGCTCTGTTCCACAAGGGACAGTACTCGCTCCCATCTTGTTCCTCATCCTCATATCTGACATAGACAAGGATGTCAGCCACAGCACCGTGTCTTCCTTTGCAGATGACACCCGAATCTGCATGACAGTGTCTTCCATTGCAGACACTGCAAGGCTCCAGGCGGACATCAACCAAATCTTTCAGTGGGCTGCAGAAAACAATATGAAGTTCAACGATGAGAAATTTCAATTACTCAGATATGGTAAACACGAGGAAATTAAATCTTCATCAGAGTACAAAACAAATTCTGGCCACAAAATAGAGCGAAACACCAACGTCAAAGACCTGGGAGTGATCATGTCGGAGGATCTCACCTTCAAGGACCATAACATTGTATCAATCGCATCTGCTAGAAAAATGACAGGATGGATAATGAGAACCTTCAAAACTAGGGAGGCCAAGCCCATGATGACACTCTTCAGGTCACTTGTTCTATCTAGGCTGGAATATTGCTGCACACTAACAGCACCTTTCAAGGCAGGTGAAATTGCTGACCTAGAAAATGTACAGAGAACCTTCACGGCGCGCATAACGGAGATAAAACACCTCAATTACTGGGAGCACTTGAGGTTCCTAAAACTGTATTCCCTGGAACGCAGGCGGGAGAGGTACATGATTATATACACCTGGAAAATCCTAGAGGGACTAGTACCGAACTTGCACACGAAAATCTCTCACTACGAAAGCAAAAGACTTGGCAGACGATGCAACATCCCCCCAATGAAAAGCAGGGGTGTCACTAGCACGTTAAGAGACCATACAATAAGTGTCACTGGCCCGAGACTGTTCAACTGCCTCCCAGCATACATATGGGGGATTACCAACAGACCCCTGGCAGTCTTCAAGCTGGCACTGGACAAGCACCTAAAGTCGGTTCCTGACCAGCCGGGCTGTGGCTCGTACGTTGGTTTGCGTGCAGCCAGCAGCAACAGCCTGGTTGATCAGGCTCTGATCCACCAGGAGGCCTGGTCACAGACTGGGCCGCGGGGGCGTTGACCCCCGGAACTCTCTCCAGCAACAAGGGGCCACAACTGAAACCTGAAAACTCAGATGATAATGCTCTTCGAGCATGGAGAGAGTGGACCTAGTAATGACCAGCGAAGAGGTGGGGACAGAAGCTACGAATCGACCCCTGCAACCACAAACATGTGAATACAAATAGGCGAGTACAATACTTAAAATACGCATCAATAATACAGATAGCAGAGGAGTTGACGAAATGACTTGATAACTGCTGAAAAAGTTGGGTAAGAGAAAGGGTGATAACGGAGAGTGCATGGAAGATATGAAGGACTGGCAGGAAGTGTGAAGGAGGTTATATCTGGTAGGGTCTTGATGGCACCAAGCAGGTGTACTCTATGTACTCACCTATTTGCCTATTTGTGGTTGCAGGGGTCGAGACACAGGTCCTGGCTCCTTCTATGTGTGTGTGTGAGAGAGACAGAGAGAGAGAGAGAGAGAGAGAGAGAGAGAGAGAGAGAGAGAGAGAGAGAGAGAGAGAGAGAGAGAGAGAGAGAGAGAGAGAGAGAGAGAGAGAGAGAGAGAGAGAGAGAGAGAGGGAGAGAGTTAATCAGACGTGAGGGTAGGCAGGTGGTTTATATGGAGGAGGGGAAAACGGGGAATGTAACGTGCTCTTATGAGAAGGGTAATTTATGTAAAAGCATACAGCGGAGATACAGATATGAGGTGAACAGTTCTTCAGCCTGGAGAAGAAAGTGTGAGGCTGAGGGAGTGACCATCTCAAAGGGTTTTGGAGATGAGATCTATCTGGGTTAAACTCTTAAAAAGTTGAATTATTATTATTATTATTATTTGTAGTAGTAGTAGTAGTAGTAGTAGTAGTAGTAGTAGTAGTAGTATCATATTCATGGGAAGGGCTAAGGCTGTACGGGTCATACAGCAGTTGGTTAGTGTGGCAAGCAGGTTTGATCCATGGAAGGGCAGGATAGTGTGTCATCACAACATTGTGGTGTCTACTAAGTTTCATAAACACAACTATGGACAGTGATGATTAATTAATTTGTTTTTCTTAGGTCCCCCTGCCTTGACAACCCATGGTATGTGGCAGGCACGTCACCTTGATAACCCATGGTATGTGGCAGGCACGTCACCTTGACAACCCATGGTATGTGGCAGGCACGTCACCTTGATAACCCATGGTATGTGGCAGGCACGTCACCTTGATAACCCATGGTATGTGGCAGGCACGTCACCTTGACAACCCATGGTATGTGGCAGGCACGTCACCTTGATAACCCATGGTATGTGGCAGGCACGTCACCTTGATAACCCATGGTATGTGGCAGGCACGTCACCTTGATAACCCATGGTATGTGGCAGGCACGTCACCTTGAGAACCCATGGTATGTGGCAGGCACGTCACCTTGATAACCCATGGTATGTGGCAGGCACGTCACCTTGACAACCCATGGTATGTGGCAGGCACGTCACCTTGATAACCCATGGTATGTGGCAGGCACGTCACCTTGATAACCCATGGTATGTGGCAGACACGTCACCTTGATAACCCATGGTATGTGGCAGGCACGTCACCTTGACAACCCATGGTATGTGGCAGGCACGTCACCTTGATAACCCATGGTATGTGGCAGGCACGTCACCTTGATAACCCATGGTATGTGGCAGGCACGTCACCTTGACAACCCATGGTATGTGGCAGGCACGTCACCTTGATAACCCATGGTATGTGGCAGGCACGTCACCTTGACAACCCATGGTATGTGGCAGGCACGTCACCTTGATAACCCATGGTATGTGGCAGGCACGTCACCTTGACAACCCATGGTATGTGGCAGGCACGTCACCTTGACAACCCATGGTATGTGGCAGGCACGTCACCTTGACAACCTATGGTATGGTATGTGGCAGGGACGTCACCTTGACAACCTATGGTATGTGGCAGGCACGTCACCTTGACAACCCATGGTATGTGGCAGGCACGTCACCTTGACAACCCATGGTATGTGGCAGGCACGTCACCTTGACAACCTATGGTATGTGGCAGGCACGTCACCTTGACAACCTACGGTATGTGGCAGGCACGTCACCTTGACAACCCATGGTATGTGGCAGGCACGTCACCTTGATAACCCATGGTTGTGGCAGGCAGTATTAAACTTATGGTATGTGGTCAGGCACGTCACCTTGATAACCCATGGTATGTGGCATATTCGGCACGTCACTTTACGAGTGTAATTAAGGCCGCACCCAACTTGTTCTCCATTAGTCAACAAAACCTTAATCCCTAAAATAGGGAACTTAGGGTTTAGGCTGACTCACAGCAAATATGCACTGAGACACATACACCTCCCGGTGCATGTGTTTCACTGAGAAGTTGGTTAATGGGTTTAAAGCCTATCGACTACCCGAGGATCATTAACGGTGGGAATAACCAATTCAGCAGCAGATAAGAATACTTTAATCCTTATTATAGGGATTAAAGTAAACTCTTAGTTTATATCCGCTGAGAGAGAAATTATATCCGCTGAGAGAGAGAGAAATTATATCCGCTGAGAGAGAGAGAAATTATATCCGCTGAGAGAGAGAGAAATTATATCCGCTGAGAGAGAGAGAAAGAGAATAAAGCTCAGCTTTGAACAAAATTATTTTCAAATTTATTTTAGTACTATATTACATTTCATAAACTTCCTCTCAAATAACAAACTTTTAATATAATAAAGGCTTAATAATATATAAAATAATAAAGTAATTATAGCAAAATAATGGAATCATAACTAAAAATATAACACTCAAGTTACAGATAACATAAAGAATAAAAATTGGAAAAGTTTTACATTAATAAACATTAATAATGAACTTACGAAAATAATATTAAAATATTAAATATAAATAATATTAAAATAATATTAAAATATCAAAAACTTAGTTAAAATTATTAGACATTGTACATTAGAACCCCTCAAGGAAGGTTCCTTGATGTGCAAGAAAGGTATAAAATACCGACAATATGAAAGTTAAGACACATGTGCAACATCTGGATATCTTTATTGTAGTAGACGTTTCGCCATCCAGTGGCTTTATCAATACAGATTCTAGGACATAATAGGAAGACAGTAGAACTATATACAAAAGATGAGGTAATCAGTCCCTCGGCCTTGGAGTTAGTGTTCACAGCATCGTGGTGGAGGAGAGTCTGGAGCAAAGGCAAGAAGACTGGCGCTTTTTATAGGCGTCAGTGAATGGGACGGGCAGCAGACGAGGGCAGTCACTGGTAGGCGGATTCCCCAGTGGAAGTAGGTCCTTCCCAAAGAGATGGGTTAGTTGCAGCAGCCGTGAAGAAGGTCTTGTAGATGTCCTCTGAACCAAGATTCCATGATGTTGCAGTGTCTGACAAGTTGTGCAAGAAAGGTGACTGCCCTCGTCTGCTGCCCGTCCCATTCACTGACGCCTATAAAAAGCGCCAGTCTTCTTGCCTTTGCTCCAGACTCTCCTCCACCACGATGCTGTGAACACTAACTCCAAGGCCGAGGGACTGATTACCTCATCTTTTGTATATAGTTCTACTGTCTTCCTATTATGTCCTAGAATCTGTATTGATAAAGCCACTGGATGGCGAAACGTCTACTACAATAAAAATATCCAGATGTTGCACATGTGTCTTAACTTTCAAGGTTCCTTGATGTTGGTGAGGGGCTCTTGATTTAGGGAATTGGATCTGTGCTCCAGTTCCCCGAATTAAGCCTGAATGCCTTCCACATCCCCCCCCCCGGCGCTGTATAATCCTCCGGGTTTAGCGCTTCCCCCTTGATTATAATAATAATAATGTACATTAGAAATAGAATTTGATAAGAGTACTGAAGAGAATAAAATGTGCTTGCAGATAATGAAAAAAAATAATTGTAAATAATACCATTGACTGTGTGGGTCTGTGGAGGCTTTTGTTTACGTGTCTTGTTTACTTAGTGTCCGAGATTCTCTGAGTCCAGTTTTGATACAGACATACGCATGTATACTTATACATCTGTATGGGTACACACACATTGTGTGGGGGTTCGTATACCCGCTTGTGGGGTATCAGAGTACACTAACATAGGTGTGTAAACTTGAGTGTGGAAATTAATAACCTGACTTAGAGGCCAGGTCACACGCCCTGCCCCATAATACTGATGATAGTGAATCCACACGCCATGCTCAAGATCCTCTCTATATATAACCTACACCTACACCTACACCTACACCTACACCAACACCCACACCTACACCTGCACCTATACCAACTAATTCATGGCCACTTACACCCACACTGAATCATGAATCCTCAATTACAACAGCCGCAGTTGCATCAGAAACAGCAGCGCCAGCAGCAGAGGTAATATCCGCAGTACCACCACCACCACCACCACCAGGACCACTACCACTACTACTAGAAGCAGCGCCATAAAACCAGCACAGCCTCGGGCACCACCAGCACAGCCTCAGGCACCGCCAGCACAGCCTCAGGCACCGCCAGCACAGCCTCAGGCACCACCAGCACAGTTTCAGGCACCACCAGCACAGCCTCACGCACCGCCAGGCCACAGCGTTCTGATGCACTGAGAAAACAAGTCACAAATGAACGGGCAAATATTTGAGCCAGCGCTGGTATGCAGAGGTTGATGGATTAAATGTCTATTTTGACTATTGGCTGACGGAGTGAGCCAGAGTGTTTCGTAGTGATGAGCCAAGGTGCTCGCTCTCTCTCTCTCTCTCTCTCTCTCTCTCTCTCTCTCTCTCTCTCTCTCTCTCTCTCTCCCCTTGAGCTCAGGAAATTATTTGAAATATTTCATAATGTTTTGTCGTTTTTCATGTAAATTAAAAATATAATGGCACAATAAGATAAATTATACTGACCAATGATAATTACAACCATCATTATAAACTGAATTATAGTTGCATGACACTTTATTCCTCATGAAGGATTATATCTGAAATTATATTGAATTACTGCATACATAAAACTGTGAGAACAAAAGCAATTTTTTTTTCAAAACATTAAAAACGTCCAGCGAGCGAAACCATGACGCTTGTGAAGAGCTCATGATCCGAGGAACTGGAGCTATCCTCCCCCTTCGGTGAAAAACCTACTCACCCTTCATACCATGGCCTAGGCGTTGGACGATCCTTGCGAGTTTAGCGCTTCCCTGCGAATGAAAGGAATGATGCTTCGCCAAACGTTATCGTCCCACATATAAATATATCAACGCAAAGCAGCCGAAAATAACTCGTGTTTTATTTTTGTCTCCCCTCAGAAATGACGCATGTAAATGCGTCACAAAACGAACGGTGTATTTTTATACGATCTAAAACAATATATTATACACTATGTAGGATCCAAACCAGTACATACACACTATGTAGGATCCAAACCAGTACATACACACTATGTAGGATCCAAACCAGTACATACACACTATGTAGGATCCAAACCAGTACATACACACTATGTAGGATCTAAACCTGTACATGTATAATCTTCAAATATTATTTGAATCGGTAAGTCTGAGGCATCTTACCTTCAGGAACGGACGATATAAACAGTATAATACAGGAATAAATATGTGTGTGTGTGTGTGTGTGTACTCACCTAGTTGTACTCACCTAGTTGAGGTTGCGGGGGTCGAGTCCGAGCTCCTGGCCCCGCCTCTTCACTGATCGCTACTAGGTCACTCTCCCTGAGCCGTGAGCTTTATCATACCTCTGCTTAAAGCTATGTATGGATCCTGCCTCCACTACATCGCTTCTCAAACTATTCCACTTACTGACTACTCTGTGGCTGAAGAAATACTTCCTAACATCCCTGTGATTCATCTGTGTCTTCAGCTTCCAACTGTGTCCCCTTGTTACTGTGTCCAATCTCTGGAACATCCTGTCTTTGTCCACCTTGTCAATTCCTCTCAGTATTTTGTATGTCGTTATCATGTCCCCCTATCTCTCCTGTCCTCCAGTGTCGTCAGGTTGATTTCCCTTAACCTCTCCTCGTAGGACATACCTCTTAGCTCTGGGACTAGTCTTGTTGCAAACCTTTGCACTTTCTCTAGTTTCTTCACGTGCTTGGCTAGGTGTGGGTTCCAAACTGGTGCCACATACTCCAATATGGGCCTAACGTACACGGTGTACAGGGTCCTGAATGATTCCTTATTAAGATGTCGGAATGCTGTTCTGAGGTTTGCTAGGCGCCCATATGCTGCAGCAGTTATTTTCCTTGAGTGAGGTTTGTAGTCTCTGGCCCCCTAGACTGTACTCCGTCTGCGGTCTTCTTTGCCCTTCCCCAATCTTCATGACTTTGCACTTGGTGGGATTGAACTCCAGGAGCCAATTGCTGGACCAGGTCTGCAGCCTGTCCAGATCCCTTTGTAGTTCTGCCTGGTCTTCGATCGAGTGAATTCTTCTCATCAACTTCACGTCATCTGCAAACAGGGACACCTCAGAGTCTATTCCTTCCGTCATGTCGTTCACAAATACCAGAAACAGCACTGGTCCTAGGACTGACCCCTGCGGGACCCCGCTGGTCACAGGTGCCCACTCTGACACCTCGCCACGTACCATGACTCGCTGCTGTCTTCCTGACAAGTATTCCCTGATCCATTGTAGTGCCTTCCCTGTTATCCCTGCTTGGTCCTCCAGTTTTTGCACCAATCTCTTGTGTGGAACTGTGTCAAACGCCTTCTTACAGTCCAAGAAAATGCAATCCACCCACCCCTCTCTCTCTTGTGTGTGTGTGTGTGTGTGTGTGTGTGTGTGTGTGTGTGTGTGTGTGTGTGTGTGTGTGTGTGTGTGTGTTAGTAAGGTAATTCTTCTCTCAACAGTGTCGACGCTTTTGCTGAAACAGCAAAGTCAATTCTAATCGAGGCTGGTGAAAAGCCGCTATTATCATTCTCTCTCTCTCTCTCTCTCTCTCTCTCTCTCCGTCTCTCTCTCTCACCCAGCCACACTCGTGCCAGGCGTGACAGCTGGGTCGGCCGCACACACACACACAACAATGCAAATTGCGACAAAGCACAGAACTTTATAAGCGCTGTGGAAGTGAAAACTGGTGCAAGGGGAGATGTCCTTAACAACACCACAGCCAACCTTTCTTCCCGCAAGATTTTTGGCATTTGGTGTTGGGGCTGTGGTCGTGTTTCGTCTTGGTGGTGTTGTTGGTTGGTTGGTTGGTTTGGTTGGTTGGTTGGTTGACTGGTTGGTTGGATGGTTAGTTGGCTGACGGTGGTAGTGGTAGTGGTGGAGGCCGTACATCGTCTAGCCATTATTTAAATTTCTACCTAAATTTATATCGCAGGATTTAATGAGGTATGAAGGTGGTGAAATGGAATTCCCTCATCCCTGGTCCAGCTCGACTAATTAAAAAAAACTCACGTGTTATTTACAGCATAAACACCCTCTGTTATTTACAGCATTAGGTGAACAACCTCTTATTTACAGCATTAGATGAACAACCTCTGTTATTTACAGCATCGGATGAACAACCCCTGTTATTTACAGCATCAGGTGAACAAACTCTGTTATTTACAGCACTAGGTGAACAACCCCTGTTATTTACAGCATCAGGTCAACAACCTGTGTTATTTACAGCATCAGGTGAACAACCTCTGTTATTTACAGCACTAGGTGAACAACCCCTGTTATTTACAGCATCTGGTGAACAAACTCTGTTATTTACAGCACTAGGTGAACAACCCCTGTTATTTACAGCATCAAGTGAACAACCCCTGTTATTTACAGCATCAAGTTAACAATCCCTGTTATTTACAGCATCAAGTGAACCTTTGTTATTTACAGCATCAGGTCAACAACCTCTGTTATTTACATCAGTTCAATAACCCGTGTTATTTACAGCATAAGTTCAATAACCCGTGTTATTTACAGCATAAGTTCAATAACCCGTGTTATTTACAGCATAAGTTCAATAACCCGTGTTATTTACAGCATCAGGTCAATAACCTGTTATTTAGAGCATCAGGTTAACAACCTGTGTTATTTACAGCATCAAGTGCTTATAAACTCTCCGCCAGAAATAATCTCGATTTACATAATAGTTCTCTCCTATTCAACCTGTTTTCTATTTAAAGACAAAACTGATTCGTTATTTGGGGAAAATAGTCGAACAGACATACGTCTACATTAATATACATTGGTCTATGTTGATAAGCATGAGTCTACATTAATAGACATACTTGTCGGTGAATCTCACTTCACAAGACAAATGGGAATTTAAGGAAGAGAGAGAGAGAGAGAGAGAGAGAGAGCGAGAGAGAGAGAGAGAGAGAGAGAGAGAGAGAGAGAGAGAGAGAGAGAGAGAGAGAGAGAGAGAGAGAGAGAGAGAGAGAGAGAGAGAGAGAGAGAGAGAGAGAGAGAGAGAGAGAGAGAGAGAGAGAGAGAGAGAGAAGAGAGAGAGAAGAGAGAGAGAGAGAGAGAGAGAGAGAGAGAGAGAGAGAGAGAGAGAGAGAGAGAGAGAGAAAGAGAGAGAGAGAGAGAGAGAGAGAGAGAGAGAGAGAGAGATTAACATCTCTCTAAAATTTATGAGTGTTGCGACAATGTGAGGGTGAAGAGAAACGAGATTTCATTTCTCTTCACCCTCACTGTTTCAAATATGTAATAATAATAATAATAATAATAATAATAATAATAATAATAATAATAATAATAATAATAATAATAAAATAATAATTAGAGCAGGATTTTACCATAAACTAAAAAAAATTCCCACCCATAAATGTCATGAAAAGTGTTTGTTTAAAATAACAAATATTTATAAACGAGCCCAATATGTTGGAAAACTGTAATAGTTTTTGATGGAATATACTGTAAAGAGAAAATTTCGTAAAAATATATACAAAATCAGACCTACTGAACATGGAACAACAAAATATCGATGATAAATTGCAGAGTTTATTCAGTTTCAAAGATGTCATCGTTTATAATTATAAACCCAAACCTTTTTTTTTTTTTGTACTGGAATTATTCATGGATACCAGGGTCGTGTATATCTGATTACGTCCTGAACACGGGAATTATGAGGCATGAGAGCGGACACACACACACACACACACACACACACACACACACACACACACACACACACACACACACACACACATAGTCAGGAAGTGAAATAGTCTGGGAAGTGATGTAGTGGAGGCAGGATCCATACATAGTTCTAAGAAGAGTGACCTCGTAGCGGCCAGTGAAGAGGCGGGGCCAGGAGTTGTGAATCGACCTCTGCAACCACAATTAGGTGAGTATGCACGCATACACACACACACACACACACACACACACACACACACACACACACACACACACATACACCACACACACACACACACACACTTTCTCACACACACAGATACTCACAAACACATACAACAGGCCTAGTGTCTAATCGACATGTGCCTAGGACAAAATGGTAACTAACTAACACACACACACACACATAAAACCACTCACCATGATGATTCCACTCTAATTGAACCACTGACGGTTAGTCACACTGCCTTATAAATCATGTGACAGTCCTACCCTTGCATATAATTGAACCACTGACGGTCAGCCACACTGCCTTATGAATCAGCTGACAGTCCTACCCTCACATGTCTTACCCAAAATTCCAGTAAACATCGAAAATAAATAGGATTCCCCTGCAACTTATTAATATCACCTGAACAGCTTTTAGCTTCAAATATATATAACAAAACAGCATTATAATTGAAGTAATCAAGCAGTTTACATATTAAAATGTCAACAATATAATTTCCACTAGTATATACTACCCTTACCCTAAATTATTACTCAATTTTGCTCGATCAGTTCCGTAATTTTCAGAGAAGCCTGCAAGTGTGAGCTGACCCAAAATAAAAAAAAACCTAACCAAAATAAAGATCAAAACAATGGTTCCTTCATCCTGACAAGCCTAGTAAAAATATTCAATTTTTGAAATTCTGGTAATTGTGTTAATTTGCAATAACCAGACCATCTTACAACCTTTTCTGGTGTTCGTAGAATGACGTAATGTGGAGAATAAAATACCTACGAACATAATGTATTGTGGCAACGTTTTGCTCTCCAGGAGCTCTGTCCAGACGTGTCGTAACGGCTTGACAAAGCTCCTGGAGAGCGAAACGTTGCCACAATAGAACATAATGTAGGTTGATAAACATAAACAACTGTACAAACTGAAACAGCCTAGCTGCTATACTGGTGGCCACACTGATGGCCACACTGGTGCTATACTGCTGCTATACTGGTGGCCACACTGGTGCTATACTGGTGGCCACACTGATGGCCACACTGGTGCTATACTGCTGCTATACTGGTGGCCACACTGCTGCTATACTGGTGGCCACACTGCTGCTATACTGGTGGCCACACTGGTGCTATACTGGTGGCCACACTGATGGCCACACTGGTGCTATACTGCTGCTATACTGGTGGCCACACTGCTGCTTTACTGGTGGCCACACTGGTGGCCACACTGCTGCTATACTGGTGGCCACACTGGTGGCCACACTGTTGCTATACTGGTGGCCACACTGCTGCTATACTGGTGGCCACACTGCTGCTATACTGGTGGCCACACTGCTGCTATACTGGTGGCCACACTGGTGGCCACACTGGTGCTATACTGGTGGCCACACTGCTGCTATACTGGTGGCCACACTAGTGGCCACACTGGTGCTATACTGGTGGCCACACTGGTGCTATACTGGTGGCCACACTGGTGGCCACACTGGTGCTATACTGGTGGCCACACTGGTGCTATACTGGTGGCCACACTGGTGGCCACACTGCTGCTATACTGGTGGCCACACTGGTGCTATACTGGTGGCCACACTGGTGCTATACTGGTGGCCACACTGGTGCTATACTGGTGGCCACACTGGTGCTATACTGGTGGCCACACTGGTGCTATACTGGTGGCCACACTGGTGCTATACTGATGGCCATACTGGTGCTATACTGATGGCCACACTGGTGCTATACTGGTGGCCACACTGGTGCTATACTGATGGCCATACTGGTGCTATACTGATGGCCACACTGGTGCTATACTGATGGCCACACTGGTGCTATACTGATGGCCACACTGGTGCTATACTGATGGCCACACTGGTGCTATACTGATGGCCACACTGGTGCTATACTGGTGGCAACAATGGTGTTATACTGGTGGCTACACTGGTGCTATACTGATGGCCACACTGGTGGCCACACTGGTGTTATACTGGTGGCCACACTGGTGCTATACTGATGGCCACACTAGTGCTATACTGGTGGCCACACTGGTGCTATACTGAAGGCCAAACTGGTGCTATACTGATGGCCACACTGGTGCTATACTGGTGGCCACACTGGTGCTATACTGATGGCCACACTGGTGCTATACTGATGGCCACACTGGTGCTATACTGATGGCCACACTGGTGCTATACTGGTGGCCACACTGGTGCTATACTGGTGGCCACACTGGTGCTATACTGGTGGCCACACTGGTGCTATACTGATGGCCACACTGGTGCTATACTGATGGCCACACTGGTGCTATACTGATGGCCACACTGGTGCTATACTGGTGGCCACACTGGTGCTATACTGGTGGCCACACTGGTGCTATACTGATGGCCACACTGGTGCTATACTGGTGGCCACACTGGTGCTATACTGGTGGCCACACTGGTGCTATACTGGTGGCCACACTGGTGCTATACTGGTGGCCACACTGGTGCTATACTGGTGGCCACACTGGTGCTATACTGGTGGCCACACTGGTGCTATACTGGTGGCCACACTGGTGCTATACTGATGGCCATACTGGTGCTATATTGATGGCCACACTGGTGCTATACTGATGGCCACACTGGTGCTATACTGATGGCCACACTGGTGCTATACTGATGGCCACACTGGTGCTATACTGATGGCCACACTGGTGCTATACTGGTGGCAACAATGGTGTTATACTGGTGGCTACACTGGTGCTATACTGATGGCCACACTGGTGGCCACACTGGTGTTATACTGGTGGCCACACTGGTGCTATACTGATGGCCACACTGGTGCTATACTGATGGCCAAACCGGTGCTATACTGATGGCCAAACTGGTGCTATACTGATGGCCACATTGGTGCTATACTGATGGCCACACTGGTGCTATACTGATGGCCACACTGGTGCTATACTGATGGTCACACTGGTGCTATACTGGTGGCCACAATGGTGTTATACTGGTGGCTACACTGGTGCTATACTGATGGCCACACTGGTGCTATACTGGTGGCCACACTGGTGTTATACTGGTGGCCACACTGGTGCTATACTGATGGCCACACTAGTGCTATACTGGTGGCCACACTGGTGCTATACAGATGGCCACACTGGTGCTATACTGATGGCCACACTGGTGCTATACTGATGGCCACACTGGTGCTATACTGGTGGCCACATTGGTGCTATACTGATGGCCACACTGGTGCTATACTGATGGCCACACTGGTGCTATACTGATGGCCACACTGGTGCTATACTGGTGGCCACACTGGTGCTATACTGATGGCCACACTGCTGCTATACTCACGGCCACAATGATGTTATACTGATGGCCACACCGGTGCTATACTGGTGGCCACACTGGTGCTATACTGATGGCCACACTGGTGCTATACTGGTGGCCACACTGGTGCTATACTGGTGGCCACACTGGTGCTATACTGATGGCCACACTGGTGCTATACTGTTGGCCACACTGGTACTATACTGGTGGCCACACTGGTGCTATACTGATGGCCACACTGCTGCTATACTCACGGCCACAATGTTATACTGATGGCCACAATGGTGCTATATTGGCCACACTGGTGCTATACTGATGGCCACACTGGTGCTATACTGGTGGCCACACTGCTGCTATACTGATGGCCACACTGGTGCTATACTGATGGCCACACTGGTGCTATACTGATGGCCACACTGGTGCTATATTGATGGCCACACTGCTGCTATACTCACGGCCACAATGATGTTATACTGATGGCCACACTGGTGCTATACTGGTGGCCACACTGGTGCTATACTGATGGCCATACTGGTGCTATACTGATGGCCACACTGGTGCTATACTGATGGCCACACTGGTGCTATACTGATGGCCACACTGGTGCTATACTGATGGCCACACTGGTGCTATACTGATGGCCACACTGGTGCTATACTGATGGCCACACTGGTGCTATACTGATGGCCACACTGGTGCTATACTGGTGGCAACAATGGTGTTATACTGGTGGCTACACTGGTGCTATACTGATGGCCACACTGGTGCTATACTGGTGGCCACACTGGTGTTATACTGGTGGCCACACTGGTGCTATACTGATGGCCACACTAGTGCTATACTGGTGGCCACACTGGTGCTATACTGATGGCCAAACTGGTGCTATACTGATGGCCACACTGGTGCTATACTGGTGGCCACACTTGTGCTATACTGATGGCCACACTGGTGCTATACTGATGGCCACACTGGTGCTATACTGATGGCCACACTGGTGCTATACTGGTGGCCACAATGGTGTTATACTGGTGGCTACACTGGTGCTATACTGATGGCCACACTGGTGCTATACTGGTGGCCACACTGGTATACTGGTGGCCACACTGGTGCTATACTGATGGCCACACTAGTGCTATACTGGTGGCCACACTGGTGCTATACTGATGGCCACACTGGTGCTATACTGATGGCCACACTGGTGCTATACTGATGGCCACACTGGTGCTATACTGGTGGCCACACTGGTGCTATACTGATGGCCACACTGCTGCTATACTCACGGCCACAATGATGTTATACTGATGGCCACACCGGTGCTATACTGGTGGCCACACTGGTGCTATACTGATGGCCACACTGCTGCTATACTGGTGGCCACACTGGTGCTATACTGGTGGCCACACTGGTGCTATACTGATGGCCACTGGAAGGCTATACCGATGGCCACACCGGTGCCATACCGATGGCCACACCTGGCTTATACTGATGGCCACATCAGGCGATTACGGAACCAATTGGTGTTATACTGGTGGCCACTGGCGTTATACCGATGGCCACACACTGGTGCTATACTGTTGGCCACACTGGTACTATACTGGTGGCCACACTGGTGCTATACTGATGGCCACACTGCTGCTATACTCACGGCCACAATGTTATACTGATGGCCACACTGGTGCTATATTGGTGGCCACACTGGTGCTATACTGGTGGCCACACTGCTGCTATACTGATGGCCACACTGGTGCTATACTGATGGCCACACTGGTGCTATATTGATGGCCACACTGCTGCTATACTCACGGCCACAATGATGTTATACTGATGGCCACACTGGTGCTATACTGATGGCCACACTGCTGCTATACTGATGGCCACACTTCTGCTATACTGGTGGCCACACTGATGGCCACACTGCTGCTATACTGATGGCCACACTGCTGCTATACTGGTGGCCACACTGGTGCTATACTGGTGGCCACACTGGTGCTATACTGATGGCCACACTGGTGCTATACTGGTGGCCACACTGCTGCTATACTGGTGGCCACACTGCTGCTATACTGGTGGCCACACTGGTGCTATACTGATGGCCACACTGCTGCTATACTGGTGGCCACACTGGTGCTATACTGGTGGCCACACTGGTGCTATACTGGTGGCCACACTGGTGCTATACTGGTGGCCACACTGGTGCTATACTGGTGGCCACACTGGTGCTATACTGGTGGCCACACTGGTGCTATACTGGTGGCCACACTCGTGCTATACTGATGGCCATACTGGTGCTATACTGATGGCCACACTGGTGCTATACTGATGGCCACACTGGTGCTATACTGATGGCCACACTGGTGCTATACTGATGGCCACACTGGTGCTATACTGATGGCCACACTGGTGCTATACTGATGGCCACACTGGTGCTATACTGGTGGCAACAATGGTGTTATACTGGTGGCTACACTGGTGCTATACTGATGGCCACACTGGTGGCCACACTGGTGTTATACTGGTGGCCACACTGGTGCTATACTGATGGCCACACTAGTGCTATACTGGTGGTCACACTGGTGCTATACTGATGGCCAAACTGGTGCTATACTGATGGCCACACTGGTGCTACACTGGTGGCCACACTGGTGCTATACTGATGGCCACACTGGTGCTATACTGATGGCCACACTGGTGCTATACTGATGGTCACAATGGTGCTATACTGGTGGCCACAATGGTGTTATACTGGTGGCTACACTGGTGCTATACTGATGGCCACACTGGTGCTATACTGGTGGCCACACTGGTGTTATACTTGTGGCCACACTGGTGCTATACTGATGGCCACACTAGTGCTATACTGGTGGCCACACTGGTGCTATACTGATGGCCACACTGGTGCTATACTGATGGCCACACTGGTGCTATACTGATGGCCACACTGGTGTTATACTGGTGGCCACACTGGTGCTATACTGATGGCCACACTGGTGCTATACTGATGGCCACACTGGTGCTATACTGATGGCCACACTGGTGCTATACTGGTGGCCACACTGGTGCTATACTGATGGCAACACTGCTGCTATACTCACGGCCACAATGATGTTATACTGATGGCCACACCGGTGCTATACTGGTGGCCACACTGGTGCTATACTGATGGCCACACTGGTGCTATACTGGTGGCCACACTGGTGCTATACTGATGGCCACACTGGTGCTATACTGTTGGCCACACTGGTACTATACTGGTGGCCACACTGGTGCTATACTGATGGCCACACTGCTGCTATACTCACGGCCACAATGTTATACTGATGGCCACACTGGTGCTATATTGGTGGCCACACTGGTGCTATACTGATGGCCACACTGGTGGCCACACTGCTGGTATACTGATGGCCACACTGGTGCTACACTGATGGCCACACTGGTGCTATACTGATGGCCACACTGGTGCTATATTGATGGCCACACTGCTGCTATACTCACGGCCACAATGGTGTTATACTGATGGCCACACTGGTGCTATACTGGTGGCCACACTGGTGCTATACTGATGGCCATACTGGTGCTATACTGATGGCCACACTGGTGCTATACTGATGGCCATACTGGTGCTATACTGATGGCCACACTGGTGCTATACTGATGGCCACACTGGTGCTATACTGATGGCCACACTGGTGCTATACTGATGGCCACACTGGTGCTATACTGATGGCCACACTGGTGCTATACTGGTGGCAACAATGGTGTTATACTGGTGGCTACACTGGTGCTATACTGATGGCCACACTGGTGCTATACTGATGGCCACACTAGTGCTATACTGGTGGCCACACTGGTGCTATACTGATGGCCAAACTGGTGCTATACTGATGGCCACACTGGTGCTATACTGGTGGCCACACTGGTGCTATACTGATGGCCACACTGGTGCTATACTGATGGCCACACTGGTGCTATACTGATGGCCACACTGGTGCTATACTGGTGGCCACAATGGTGTTATACTGGTGGCTACACTGGTGCTATACTGATGGCGACACTGGTGCTATACTGGTGGCCAAACTGGTGTTATACTGGTGGCCACACTGGTGCTATACTGATGGCCACACTAGTGCTATACTGGTGGCCACACTGGTGCTATACTGATGGCCACACTGGTGCTATACTGATGGCCACACTGGTGCTATACTGATGGCCACACTGGTGCTATACTGGTGGCCACGCTGGTGCTATACTGATGGCCACACTGCTGCTATACTCACGGCCACAATGATGTTATACTGATGGCCACACCGGTGCTATACTGGTGGCCACACTGGTGCTATACTGATGGCCACACTGGTGCTATACTGGTGGCCACACTGGTGCTATACTGGTGGCCACACTGGTGCTATACTGATGGCCACACTGGTGCTATACTGTTGGCCACACTGGTACTATACTGGTGGCCACACTGGTGCTATACTGATGGCCACACTGCTGCTATACTCACGGCCACAATGTTATACTGATGGCCACACTGGTGCTATATTGGTGGCCACACTGGTGCTATACTGATGGCCACACTGGTGCTATACTGGTGGCCACACTGCTGCTATACTGATGGCCACACTGGTGCTATACTGATGGCCACACTGGTGCTATATTGATGGCCACACTGCTGCTATACTCACGGCCACAATGATGTTATACTGATGGCCACACTGGTGCTATACTGGTGCTATACTGATGGCCATACTGGTGCTATACTGATGGCCACACTGGTGCTATACTGATGGCCACACTGCTGCTATACTAGTGGCCACACTGCTGCTATACTAGTGGTCACACTGTTGCTATACAGGTGGCCACACTGCTGCTATACTGGTGGCCACACTGCTGCTATACTAGTGGTCACAATCTTGCTATACTGGTGGCCACACTGGTGCTATACTGGTGGCCACACTGCTGCTATACTAGTGGTCACACTGTTGCTATACTGGTGACCACACTTGTGTTATACTGGTGGCCACACTTCTGCTATACTAGTGGTCACACTGTTGCTATACTGGTGGCCACACTTGTGCTATACTGGTGGCCATACTGGGGTTATACTGATGGTCACACTGGTGCTATACTGGTGGCCACATTGGTGCTATACTGGTGGCCATACTGGGGCTATACTGATGGTCACACTGGTGCTATACTGGTGGCCACACTGCTGCTGTACTAGTGGCCACACTGGTGCTCTACTGGTGGCCACACTGATGCTATAAGTGGCTACACACATATCCTATACTAGTGGCCATGCCGGTGCTACACCAGTGGCCACACTAAGAGAACACCTCGTGGCCAGCACCAACCAGGCAATGAGGGCCACAGTGCCATCCCATGGGATACATAAATTCTTCCCAGAGTGCCACTCACTTACCAGTTACCGTCGGCACCAGGCATAAATCCTACCTGCAGTGCCAGCCTTGCCCGGGCCGCAGGGCAGTGCCAGCCTTGCCCGGGTCGCAAGGCAATTCCAGCCTTGCCCGGGCCGCAGGGCAGTGCCAGCTTGCCCGGGCCGCAGGGCAGTGCCAGCCTTGCCCGGGCCGCAGGGCAGTGCCAGCCTTGCCCGGGTCGCAAGGCAATGCCAGCCTTGCCCGGGCCGCAGGGCAGTGTCAGCCTTGCCCGGGCTGCAGGGCAGTGCCAGCCTTGCCCGGGCCGCAGGGCAGTGCCAGCCTTCCCCGGGCCGCAGGGCAGTGTCAGCCTTGCCCGGGTCGCAAGGCAATGCCAGCCTTGCCTGGGCCACAGGGCAGTGCCAGCCTTGCCCGGGCTGCAGGGCAGTGTCAGCCTTCCCCGGGCCGCAGGGCAGTGCCAGCCTTCCCCGGGCCGCAGGGCAGTGTCAGCCTTGCCCGGGTCGCAAGGCAATGCCAGCCTTGCCTGGGCCACAGGGCAGTGTCAGCCTTGCCCGGGCTGCAGGGCAGTGTCAGCCTTGCCCGGGCTGCAGGGCAGTGCCAGCCTTCCCCGGGCCGCAAGGCAATGCCAGCCTTGCCTGGGCCACAGGGCAGTGTCAGCCTTGCCCGGGCTGCAGGGCAGTGTCAGCCTTCCCCGGGCCGCAGGGCAGTGCCAGCCTTCCCCGGGCCGCAAGGCAATGCCAGCCTTGCCTGGGCCACAGGGCAGTGTCAGCCTTGCCTGGGCCACAGGGCAGTGCCAGCCTTGCCCGGGTCGCAGGGCAGTGTCAGCCTTGCCCGGGTCGCAAGGCAATGCCAGCCTTGCCCGGGCCGCAGGGCAGTGTCAGCCTTGCCTGGGCCACAGGGCAGTGCCAGCCTTGCCCGGGCTGCAGGGCAGTGACAGCTGTGTACAGAGCTAAACGTTTTGCCTAGAAAGGACTGCAACGTGTGTGTGTTTTCATCAGAAGAACAATAAACATGACAAGAGGCACATATTGAACATACTGACACCCCCCCCCCTCTCCCTCTTCCATAAAAACGGAACAAACATCAGATGGAACAACATATATATATATATATCAAGAGAAGAGGAATGGGTAGCGAGGGTGAGGTGGTAATGTCATCAAGGTAACAGCCAGGTAAAGGAAGAGGGAAAAAATGAATCAGGTTGTGAAATAAGCCGGAAAAGAGGACGGGAAAAAAGCCTGACCTTTTTTTTTCTTGGGGAAGTGAATGATGGGGGGGTGGAGGGGGCGGGATGGGGGAGAGAGGGAGAGAGGAGGAGAAAAGGTTTAATGTGATAGGAGTCAATTTTGAATTTTTATTATGTGTGTGAGTGTACTCGCCTAGTTGCGGTTGCAGGGGTCGATTGGCAGCTCCTGGCCCCGCCTCTTCACTGGCCGCTACTAGGGCACTCTTCATGCTCCATGAGCGTTATCATACCTGTGTGTGTGTGTGTGTGTGTGTGTGTGTGTGTGTGTGTGTGTGTGTGTGTGTGTGTGTGTGTGTGTGTGTGTGTGTGTGTGTGTGTGTGTGCACTGGGGACTGGACTGTAACATTCACCATTCACTTGGTGGGTGAAGCAGCACCAAGTGGATGTTCCTTCCCACTGAAACAATCATAAGGTTCAGCCACTGGGATGCTTCCTTCCCACTAGTATTTCTGTGGAGTGGGTAGATGGCTGAGGGATACGGGAAATGCGAGGGACGAAGAAAAGGGACAGGGATCGAAAGAAGAGAATGTACGAAGTATAGGAGAGGAAAGTAGGGAGTAGGAAACGGTCTAAAGAGTAAAAAATGGGTAAGGGATGGGAAACGGGGTAAAGGATGGAAAGGGGGACAGAATCTTGCATGGCATCAAATCCAAGGGAAGGAGAGTCCTTGATGCTAGCGAATGACTCTTGATTCAAAGAACTAGAGCTACCCTCCCCTTCCTTGGATCACGCCTGTTTGTCTCTCATTTCCCCAGGAGCTGAATGACCTTCCTAAGACTGACCGCTGTCTCGTCAGTAAAATAATAATGGTTAATGGAGTTAAAACCCTATCGACTACACGAAGGTCATTTAAAGGAAGTATGTAGCATTTTCTCCCCCAGTCAAAAATACTTGACGGTAGTGAGGCATTATATATATATATATATATATATATATATATATATATATATATATATATATATATATATATATATATATATATATATATATATATATATATATATATATATATATATATACATACATATATATATATATATATATATATATATATATATATATATATATATATATATATATATATATATATATATATATATATATATATTGGTACACTATGTCAAAAAATTCTACTTTTTCTTTAATCCCTGTTTGAGGATATAAAGGATTCTTGATAGGTGATGAACAAGTAGCAAGCAGCCCTAATGACTCTCGTGTAGTCCAGTGTAGTCTAGGGGCTTTACATCCAATTAGCCAACCAACCAGCCGATGCCTCTGTAAACAGCGAAAAGATACTAGAGGACCATGGATGCTGAACACAGAGCCAAGTAGCAGTATATGTAGTGGTGACTAGGGGTAGTATATGTAGTGGTGACTAGGGACAATATATGTAGTGGTGACCAGTGGCAGTATATGTAATGGTGACCAGGGAGAGTATATGTAGTGGTGACCAGTAGCAGTATACGTAATGGCGACCAGGGACAGTACATGTAGTGGTGACCAGGCGCAGTACATGTAGTGGTGACTAGGGGCTGTATATCTAGTGGTGACTAGGGACAGCATATGTAGTGACTAGGGAGAGTATGTGCAATAGTGACTACGGGTAGTATATGTAATGGTGACTAGGGACAATATATGTAGTGGTGACCAGTGGCAGTATATGTAATGGTGACCAGGGAGAGTATATGTAGTGGTGACCAGTAGCAGTATATGTAATGGCGACCAGGGACAGTATATGTAGTGGTGACCAGGGGCAGTATATGTAGTGGTGACCAGGGGCAGTACGTGTAGTCATGACCAGGGACAGTATATGTAGTGGTGACCAGGGGCATAATATGTAGTTGTGACAGGGGCAGGATATGTAGTGGTGACCAGGGGCAGTATATGTAGTGGTGACCAGTGGAAGTATATGTAGTGGTGACCAGGGGCAGTATATGTAGTGATGACCAGGGGCAGTATATGTAGTGGTGACCAGGGGCAGTATATGTAGTGGTGACCAGGGGCAGTATATGTAGTGGTGAGAGGGGCAGTATATGTAGTGGTGGCCAGGGGCATTATATGTAGTGGTGACCAGGGGCAGTATATGTACTGGTGACCAGTGGCAGTATATGTAGTGATGACTAGGGGCAGTATATGTAGTGGTGACCAGGGGCAGTACATGTAGTGGGGACCAGGGACAGTATATGTATTGGTGACCAGGGAGAGTATATGCAGTGGTGACCAGGGAGAGTATATGCAGTAGTGACCAGGGACTGTATATGTATTGGTGACCAGGGAGAGCATATGCAGTGGTGACCAGGGACAGTATATGCAGTATATGTAGTGGTGACCAAGGGCAGTATATGTAGTGGTGACCAGTGACAGTATATGTAGCGGTGACCAGGGGCAGTATATGTAGTGGTGACCAGGGGAAGTACATGCAGTGGTGACCAGGGGCATTATATGTAGTGGTGACCAGGGGCAGTATATGTAGTGGTGACCGGGGCAGCATATGTAGTGGTGACCAGGGGCAGTATATGTAGTGGTGACCAGGGGCAGTATATGTAGTGGTGACCAGGGGCAGTATATGTAATGGTTACCATTTGCAGTATATGTAGTGGTGACTAGGGGCAGTATATGTAGTGGTGACCAGGGGCAGTATATGTAGTGGTGACCAGGGGCAGTACGTGTAGTCATGACAAGGGGCAGTATATGTAGTGGTGACCAGGGACAGTATATGTAGTGGTGACCAGGGGCAGTATATGTAGTGGTGACCAGTGGAAGTATATGTAGTGGTGACCAGGGGCAGTATATGTAGTGGTGACCAGGGGCAGTACGTGTAGTCATGACAAGGGGCAGTATATGTAGTGGTGACCAGGGGCAGGATATGTAGTGGTGACCAGGGGCAGTATATGTAGTGGTGACCAGTGGAAGTATATGTAGTGGTGACCAGGGGCAGTATATGTAGTGATGACCAGGGGCAGTATATGTAGTGGTGACCAGGGGCAGTATATGTAGTGGTGAGAGGGGCAGTATATGTAGTGGTGGCCAGGGGCATTATATGTAGTGGTGACCAGGGGCAGTATATGTACTGGTGACCAGTGGCAGTATATGTAGTGATGACTAGGGGCAGTATATGTAGTGGTGACCAGGGGCAGTACATGTAGTGGGGACCAGGGACAGTATATGTATTGGTGACCAGGGAGAGTATATGCAGTGGTGACCAGGGAGAGTATATGCAGTAGTGACCAGGGACTGTATATGTATTGGTGACCAGGGAGAGTATATGCAGTGGTGACCAGGGACAGTATATGCAGTATATGTAGTGGTGACCAAGGGCAGTATATGTAGTGGTGACCAGTGACAGTATATGTAGCGGTGACCAGGGGCAGTATATGTAGTGGTGACCAGGGGAAGTACATGCAGTGGTGACCAGGGGCATTATATGTAGTGGTGACCAGGGGCAGTATATGTAGTGGTGACCGGGGCAGCATATGTAGTGGAGACCAGGGGCAGCATATGTAGTGGTGACCAGGGGCAGTATATGTAGTGGTGACCAGGGGCAGTATATGTAGTGGTGACCAGGGGCAGTATATGTAGTGGTGACCATTTGCAGTATATGTAGTGGTGACTAGGGGCAGTATATGTAGTGGTGACCAGGGGCAGTATATGTAGTGGTGACCAGGGGCATTATATGTAGTGGTGACCATCGGCAGTATATGTAGTGGTGACCAGGGGCATTATATGTAGTGGTGACCAGGGGCAGTATATGTAGTGGTGACCAGGGGCAGTATATGTAGTGTTGACCAGGGGCATATATAGTGGTGACCAGGGGCATTATATGTAGTGGTGACCAGGGGCATTATATGTAATGGTGACCAGGGGCAGTATATGTAGTGGTGACCAGGGGCAGTATAAGTAGTGGTGATCAGGGGCATTATATGTATTGGTGAATAGGGCCATTATATGTAGTGGCGACCAGGGGCAGTATATGTATTGATGACCAGGGGCATTATATGTAGTGGTGAAAAGGGGCATTATATGTAGTGGTGACCAGGGGCAGTATATGTAGTGGTGAGCAGGGGCATTATATGCAGTGGTGACCAGGGGCAGTATATGTAGTGATGACCAGGGGCATTATATGTAGTGGTGACCAGGGGCAGTATTTGTAGTGGTGACCAGGGGCAGTATATGTACTGACCAGGGGCATTATATGAAGTGGTGACCAGGGGCAGTATATGTAGTGGTGACCAGGGGCAGTATATATAGTGGTGACCAGGGGCAGTATATGTAGTGGTGACCTGAAGCATTATATGTAGTGGTGACCAGGGACAGTATAAGTAGTGGTGACCAGGGGCATTATATGTAGTGGTGACCAGGGGCAGTATATGTAGTGGTGACCAGGGGCATTATATGTAGTGGTGACCAGGGGCAGTATATGTAGTGGTGACCAGGGGCAGTATAAGTAGTGGTGACCAGGGGCATTATATGTAGTGGTGACCAGGGGCATATATAGTGGTGACCAGGGGCATTATATGTAGTGGTGACCAGGGGCATTATATGTAATGGTGACCAGGGGCAGTATATGTAGTGGTGACCAGGGGCAGTATAAGTAGTGGTGATCAGGGGCATTATATGTATTGGTGAATAGGGCCATTATATGTAGTGGCGACCAGGGGCAGTATATGTATTGATGACCAGGGGCATTATATGTAGTGGTGAAAAGGGGCATTATATGTAGTGGTGACCAGGGGCAGTATATGTAGTGGTGAGCAGGGGCATTATATGCAGTGGTGACCAGGGGCAGTATATGTAGTGATGACCAGGGGCATTATATGTAGTGGTGACCAGGGGCAGTATTTGTAGTGGTGACCAGGGGCAGTATATGTACTGACCAGGGGCATTATATGAAGTGGTGACCAGGGGCAGTATATGTAGTGGTGACCAGGGGCAGTATATATAGTGGTGACCAGGGGCAGTATATGTAGTGGTGACCAGAAGCATTATATGTAGTGGTGACCAGGGACAGTATAAGTAGTGGTGACCAGGGGCATTATATGTAGTGGTGACCAGGGGCAGTATATGTAGTGGTGACCAGGGGCATTATATGTAGTGGTGACCAGGGGCAGTATATGTAGTGGTGACCAGGGGCAGTATAAGTAGTGGTGACCAGGGGCATTATATGTAGTGACCAGGGGCAGTATATGTAGTGGTGACCAGGGGCAGTATATGTAGTGGTGATCAGGGGCAGTATATGTAGTGGTGACCAGGGGCATTGTATGTAGTGGTCACCAGGGGCAGTATATGTAGTGGTGACCAGGGGCATTATATGCAGTGGTGACCAGGGGCAGTATATGTAGTGATGACCAGGGGCATTATATGTAGTGGTGACCAGGGGCAGTATATGTAGTGGTGACCAGGGGCAGTATATGTACTGACCAGGGGCATTATATGTAGTGGTGACCAGGGGCAGTATATGTAGTGGTGACCGGGGGCAGTATATGTAGTGGTGACCAGGGGCAGTATATGTAGTGGTGACCAGGGGCAGTATAGGTAGTGGTGGCCAGGGGCAGTATATGTAGTGGTGACCAGGTGCAGTATATGTAGTGGTTACCAGGGACAGTATATGTAGTGGTGACCATGGGCAGTATATGTAGTGGTGACCAGGGACAGTATATGTAGTGGTGACCAGGGTCAGTATATGTAGTGGTGACCAGGGGCAGTACATGTAGTGGTGACCAGGGGCAGTACATGTAGTGGTGACCAGGTGCAGTATATGTAGTGGTGACCAGGGGCAGTATATGTAGTGGTGACCAGGGGCAGTATATGTAGTGGTGACCAGGGGCAGTATATGTAGTGGTGACCAGGGGCAGTACATGTAGTGGTGACCAGGGGCAGTATATGTAGTGGTGACCAAGGGCAGTATATGTAGTGGTGACCAGGGGCAGTATATGTAGTGGTGACCAGGGGCAGTATATGTAGTGGTGACCAGGGGCAGTACATGTAGTGGTGACCAGGGGCAGTATATGTAGTGGTGACCAGGGGCAGTATATGTAGTGGTGACCAGGGGCAGTATATGTAGTGATGACCAGGGGCAGTATATGTAGTGGTGACCAGGGGCAGTACATGTAGTGGTGACCAGGGGCTGTATATGTAGTGGTGACCAGGGGCAGTATATGTAGTGGTGACCAGGGGCAGTACATGTAGTGGTGACCAGGGACAGTATATGTAGTGGTGACCAGGGGCAGTATATGTAGTGGTGACCAGGGGCAGTACATGTAGTGGTGACCAGGTGCAGTATATGTAGTGGTGACCAGGGGCAGTATATGTAGTGGTGACCAGGGGCAGTATATGTAGTGGTGACTAGGGGCAGTATATGTAGTGGTGACCAGGGGCAGTATATGTAGTGGTGACCAGGGGCAGTATATGTAGTGGTGACTAGGGGCAGTATATGTAGTGGTGACCAGGGACAGTATATGTAGTGGTGACCAGGGGCAGTACATGTAGTGGTGACCAGGGGCAGTATATGTAGTGGTGACCAGGGGCAGTATATGTAGTGGTGACCATGGGCAGTATATGTA
>NC_091300.1:10266166-10278666 GCF_038502225.1 Cherax quadricarinatus
TAGGGTGAGGATGGTAAAATTTCTGAGAGATAAAAATCTCAATAACCGGAAATCAGCAATAATGTCGCAACGAATGAAAAACAGGTCACACATATACTTACAAAAATTCTTCATCTCTGCTCAACAATTCGCAAATTATTTACAAACATTATCTCTAAGTCCACAGCAGGATTCGAACCTACACACTCTGCGTCACTAATATATATATATATATATATATATATATATATATATATATATATATATATATATATATATATATTATTATCACACTGGCCGATTTCCACCAAGGCAGGGTGGCCCGAAAAAGAAAAACTTTCACCATCATTCACTCCATCACTGTCTTGCCAGAAGGGTGCTTTACACTACAGTTTTTAAACTGCAACATTAACACCCGTCCTTCAGAGTGCAGGCACTGTACTTCCCATCTCCAGGACTCAAGTCCGGCCTGCCGGTTTCCCTGAACCCCTTCATAAATGTTACTTTGCTCACACTCCAACAGCACGTCAAGTATTAAAAACCATTCGTCTCCATTCACTCCTATCAAACACGCTCACGTACGCCTGCTGGAAGTCCAAGCCCCTCGCACACAAAACCTCCTTTACCCCCTCCCTTCAACCTTTCCTAGGCCGACCCCTACCCCGCCTTCCTTCCACTACAGACTGATACACTCTTGAAGTCATTCTGTTTCGCTCCATTCTCTCTACGTGTCCGAACCACCTCAACTACCCTTCCTCAGCCCTCTGGACAACAGTTTTGGTAATCCCGCACCTCCTCCTAACTTCCAAACTACGAATTCTCTGCATTATATTCACACCACACATTGCCCTCAGACATGACATCTCCACTGCCTCCAGCCTTCTCCTCGCTGCAACATTCATCACCCATGCTTCACACCCATATAAGAGAGTTGGTAAAACTATACTCTCATACATTCCCCTCTTTGCCTCCAAGGACAAACTTCTTTGTCTCCACAGACTCCTAAGTGCACCACTCACCCTTTTCCCCTCATCAATTCTATGATTCACCTCATCCTTCATAGACCCATCCGCTGACACGTCAACTCCCAAATATCTGAATACATTCACCTCCTCCATACTCTCTCCCTCCAATCTGATATCCAATCTTTCATCACCTAATATTTTTGTTATCCTCATAACCTTACTCTTTCCTGTATTCACTTTTAATTTTCTTCTTTTGCACACCCTACCAAATTCATCCACCAATCTCTGCAACTTCTCTTCAGAATCTCCCAAGAGCACAGTGTCATCAGCAAAGAGCAACTGTGACAACTCCCACTTTATATGTGATTCCTTATCTTTTAACTCCACGCCTCTTGTCAAGAGCCTCGCATTTACTTCTCTTACAACCCCATCTATAAATATATTAAACAACCACGGTGACATCACACATCCCTGTCTAAGGCCTACTTTTACTGGGAAATAATTTCCCTCTTTCCTATGTACTCTAACGTGAGCCTCACTATCCTCGTAAAAACTCTTCACTGCTTTCAGTAACCTACCTCCTACACCATACACCTGCAACATCTGCCACATTGCCCCCCTATCCACCCTGTCATACGCCTTTTCCAAATCCATAAATGCCACAAAGACCTCTTTAGCCTTATCTAAATACTGTTCACTTATATGTTTCACTGTAAACACCTGGTCCACACACCCCCTACCTTTCCTAAAGCCTCCTTGTTCATCTGCTATCCTATTCTCAGTCTTACTTTTAATTCTTTCAATAATAACTCTACCATACACTTTACCAGGTATACTCAACAGACTTATCCCCCTATAATTTTTGCACTCTCTTTTGTCCCCTTTGCCTTTATACAAAGGAACTATGCATGCTCTCTGCCAATCCCTAGGTACCTTACCCTCTTCCATACATTTATTAAATAATTGCACCAACCACTCCAAAACTATATCCCCACCTGCTTTTAACATTTCTATCTTTATCCCATCAATCCCGGCTGCCTTACCCCCTTTCATTTTACCTACTGCCTCACGAACTTCCCCCACACTCACAACTGGCTCTTCCTCACTCCTACAAGATGTTATTCCTCCTTGCCCTATACACGAAATCACAGCTTCCCTATCTTCATCAACATTTAACAATTCCTCAAAATATTCCCTCCATCTTCCCAATACCTCTAACTCTCCATTTAATAACTCTCCTCTCCTATTTTTAACTGACAAATCCATTTGTTCTCTAGGCTTCCTTAACTTGTTAATCTCACTCCAAAACTTTTTCTTATTTTCAACAAAATTTGTTGATAATATCTCACCCACTCTCTCATTTGCTCTCTTTTTACATTGCTTCACCACTCTCTTAACCTCTCTCTTTTTCTCCATATACTCTTCCCTCCTTGCATCACTTCTACTTTGTAAAAACTTCTCATATGCTAACTTTTTCTCCCTTACTACTCTCTTTACATCATCATTCCACCAATCGCTCCTCTTCCCTCCTGCACCCACTTTCCTGTAACCACAAACTTCTGCTGAACACTCTAACACTACATTTTTAAACCTACCCCATACCTCTTCGACCCCATTGCCTATGCTCTCATTAGCCCATCTATCCTCCAATAGCTGTTTATATCTTTCCCTAACTGCCTCCTCTTTTAGTTTATAAACCTTCACCTCTCTCTTCCCTGATGCTTCTATTCTCCTTGTATCCCATCTACCTTTTACTCTCAGTGTAGCTACAACTAGAAAGTGATCTGATATATCTGTGGCCCTTCTATAAACATGTACATCCTGAAGTCTATTCAACAGTCTTTTATCTACCAATACATAATCCAACAAACTACTGTCATTTCGCCCTACATCATATCTTGTATACTTATTTATCCTCTTTTTCTTAAAATATGTATTACCTATAACTAAACCCCTTTCTATACAAAGTTCAATCAAAGGGCTCCCATTTTCATTTACACCTGGCACCCCAAACTTACCTACCACACCCTCTCTAAAAGTTTCTCCTACTTTAGCATTCAGGTCCCCTACCACAATTACTCTCTCACTTGGTTCAAAGGCTCCTATACATTCACTTAACATCTCCCAAAATCTCTCTCTCTCCTCTGCATTCCTCTCTTCTCCAGGTGCATACACGCTTATTATGACCCACTTCTCGCATCCAACCTTTACTTTAATCCACATAATTCTTGCATTTACACATTCATATCCTCTTTTCTCCTTCCATAACTGATCATTCAACATTACTGCTACCCCTTCCTTTGCTCTAACTCTCTCAGATACTCCAGATTTAATCCCATTTATTTCCCCCCACCGAAACTCCCCTACCCCCTTCAGCTTTGTTTCGCTTAGGGCCAGGACATCCAACTTCTTTTCATTCATAACATCAGCAATCATCTGTTTCTTGTCATCTGCACTACATCCACGCACATTCAAGCATCCCAGTTTTGTAAAGTTTTTCTTCTTCTCTTTTTTAGTAAATGTCTACAGGAGAAGGGGTTACTAGCCCATTGCTCCCGGCATTTTAGTCGCCTCATACGACACGCATGGCTTACGGAGGAAAGATTCTTTTCCACTTCCCCATGGACAATAGAAGAAATAAAGAAGAACAAGAGCTATGTAGAAAAAGGAGAAAAAACCTAGATGTATGTATATATATATGCATGTGCATGTCTGTGAAGTGTGACCAAAGTGTAAGTTGGAGTAGCAAGATATCCCTGTTATCTAGCGTGTTTATGAGACAGAAAAAGACACCAGCAATCCTACCATCATGCAAAACAGTTACAGGTTTCTGTTTCACAGTCATCTGGCAGGACGGTAGTACTTCCCTGAGTGGTTGCTGTCTACCAACCTACTACCTACCTATATATATATATATATATATATATATATATATATATATATATATATATATATATATATATATATATATACAGATATATATATATATATATATATATATATATATATATATATATACAGATATATATATATATATATATATATATATATATATATATATATACATATATATATACATATATATATACATATATATATATATGAAGGAGGGGTGTTAATGTTGCAGTTTAAAAACTGGCAAGACAGTGATGGAGTGAATGATGGTGAAAGTTTTTCTTTTTCGGGCTACCCTGCCTTGGTGGGAGTCGGCCAGTGTAATAATAATAAATATATATATATATATATATATATATATATATATATATATATATATATATATATATATATATATACATATATATATATATACAAATATATATATATACAGATATATATATATACATATATATATATATATATATAAATATATATATATATATAAATATATATATATACATATATATATATATATATATATATATATATATATATAAAATGTCGTGCCTAGAGGTCCGCGGATCATCATTCGACACTATGCAACAGTGAAGGTTAGGCAAGATCTGTTAAGAAACAGGAAAAGTGCTTCTTGATGCGGGTTTGTCATATGATGGCCCGCTACTCCAGCTTTTTGGTCATCTGACCAAGGCCTTATGCTGGCTTACCGGTCCACCCCTTTAAAAATTATGGCTATAATTATAACCATTTTTGAAGATTGCTGGCCGAGATGAAGACAGAGAGCGTAGGAGGCGATCACCAGGGTTAACGACAGTCTCGTCAATAAGAAACAGTGAGTGGTACTGAACGGAGTTCCTCAGGAGTCTATCCTTACGGAGAAGTATCTGAGTGGATAGACGTTAAGAGTTCCTCAGGAATCTATCCTTACGGAGAAGTATCTGAGTGGATAGACGTTAAGAGTTCCTCAGGAGTCTATCCTTACGGAGAAGTATCTGAGTGGATAGACGTTAAGAGTTCCTCAGGAGTCTATCCTTACGGAGAAGTATCTGAGTGGATAGACGTTAAGAGTTCCTCAGGAGTCTATCCTTACGGACAAGTATCTGAGTGGATAGACGTTAAGAGTTCCTCAGGAGTCTATCCTTACGGAGAAGTATCTGAGTGGATAGACGTTAAGAGTTCCTCAGGAGTCTATCCTTACGGACAAGTATCTGAGTGGATAGACGTTAAGAGTTCCTCAGGAGTCTATCCTTACGGAGAAGTATCTGAGTGGATAGACGTGTCGTTGCGGGGCTTACAGACGTATTTCGCAGGGAAATTAATTATAAAAATATTGAAGAACTTTTTGATGAAATAGGCACTTGTGCAACACTAAGGGTATCTTTATCGTGGAAACGTTTCGCCATCCAGTGACTTCCTCAGTCCAATACAGAGAAGTATGGGTGAAGATCAGAAAGAGTTTGAGGTAACCAGTCCCCCAGATTGGGGTAATGTGTTCAGACAATCAATCTGGAGAAGATCAACGGCACTAGGATGGGCGGTGCTGCTAATATCATCCGTTGTTACAGCAGCTAAAGTAACAGAAGATGAAGATGATGGTGATGATGATGAAAGAAAAAAAGAAGAGAAAAATGGAGAAAAGAAGGGACTGAAACTTGACAACGTTTCGGTCCGACTTGGACCATTAACTAGCCATGGCTAACTAGCGACTACCTAATAGTCCAAGTCGGACCGAAACGTCGTCACAGGTTTCAGTCTCCCGTGTGCGGGTTATCTGTGTATTGTTCCAGCCACGGTATTGTAACCTCTCAATTCTACATTCAAGAAGAAGACAGGAACCAGAGTGGCGGTGGAAATAATTCACATCTTCAGAGAAGGAGATGGAAAATGGACAGCATCAGTTAATTCTGTATTTTAAAGGCGTAACTAAGAAATATAATTCAGAGCCCGAAAAATTCAAATATTTTACAACCAGGTAATTAAAAACCAGGTCATTAAAAATCAGGTAATTAAAAAACAAGGTAATTAGAAAGCAGGTAATTAAAAAACAGGCGATTAAAAGACAGGTAATTAGAAAGCAAGTAATTAAAAACCAGGTAATTAAAACCAGGTAATAAAAAATAATTTTTAAAACCAGGAAATTAAAAACCAGGTGAGTAAAACTAAGTAATTCAAACCAGGTAAGTAAAACCAGGTAATTAAAAACCAGGTAATTAAAAAACAGCTAACTATACACACCTATATACATTAATACACATCTCACGAGTCCTTTCGGAGGAAAAAATCTCTTTTCATACGTATTATGCAAACTCTAAGACCAAGTTTCGCTGCACCGCTCTCTCTCTCTCTCTCTCTCTCTCTCTCTCTCTCTCTCTCTCACTCCCTCCCTCTCTCTCTCTCACTCAATCTCTCTCTCTCTCTCTCACTCCCTCCCTCTCTCTCTCTCACTCAATCTCTCTCTCTCTCTCTCTCTCTCTCTCTCTCTCTCTCTCTCTCTCTCTCTCTCTCTCTCTCTCTCTCTCTCTCTCTCTCACTCCCTCCCTCTCTCTCTCTCACTCAATCTCTCTCTCTCTCTCTCTCACTCCCTCTCTCTCTCTCTCACTCAATCTCTTTCTCTCCATCTCTCTCCCCCTCTCACACTCACTCTCTCTCTCTCTCTCTCTCTCTCACTTTCTCTCTCTCTCTCTTTTTTACACAGGGTTTGACAAGGTTAAGGATCCCTAGCTTTATTGACAAGTTATTTACAGGTTAAGGATTCCTAACTTTATTGGCAAGCTAAGAGCTTTTACCTACATCAGCTCATTTGAGAGCATTTTTATTGTTATGAGACATACAAGTAGGGAACAGGATGAAGTTGGAGCCATCTGTGGGCCAGCATTTTCATTTGATCAACATTTGATCATCATAATACTGTACTAATGTGTTCCATACTCGAGTCATCCTGGGTATGTATGATCTCAGATGGAGTGATGTTCTGGAGAAGGGTACAGCCAGAGTGAAGTTGTTGCTTTCTGCCCGTCTTGTGGCATAAAAGCTTGTTTCTCGCTGTCCTCGAAGTGGATCCAAGTGTGGTACTTTGACAATATTGGCCTTGTACATAACAGTAAGGCCACCCACATCCCTCCAGTGTTGAAGGCTCTGCTGAAATAACAGATCTATCCACGATGGGTCCAGGCGAGAGATGAGACGTCTTGCTCTGTTCTCTACTCTGTCAAGCAGTCGCAGATGAGGGGGGGGGGCAGGCAAATCAAGAAAGTGGAGCATACTCAAGGTGTGAGCGTACTTGTGCCTCGTGCAGAATCTTGCAGCCCCCTACTGTCAAGCAGATGCGAGATACGGCGAAGTGCTGTAAGCTTCCTGGCTGCCTTGTTTGCAAGATTTACAACATGGTTCTTCATGGTTAGTTTGGAGTCAAATTTCACCCCAAGGATATCAACCTCTTCTCCAGGTGCCAACACCCTCCCATTCATCCTTACTACTGCACCAGCATTATCATCATGGTGCCTAGAGACCATCATCATTTGCGTTTTCTCAGGTGCAAATGTTACTTGACATCTATTTCCCCAAGCTGATATATCTCTTAGCTGGTGATTGATGTAGCTTAGAGCAACTGGCATTTCTTCTCTTGGATAAGTGAATGTCAGTGTACAGTCGTCTGCAAATGCATGGGATTCTGGGAACGAGATGAAGAAGGTCATTGAAGTAGACATTCCATAACAATGGTCCCAGCACGCTTCCTTGTGGAACACTTGCCCCAATAGGATATCTTGCTGATTCCGTTCCATTGAGAACTACCCTTAGAGATCTACCATGAAGGTAATCACTGGGGAGATATAGCGCAGAGCCTGCAATTCCCAGTGCTTGAAGTTTTGCTAAGAGGCCCTGGTGCCACACCCGGTCGAAAGCACCAGCAATGTCCAGTGCTACCACACAGCTGACTTTGGATTCACCCAGTGACTGGTGCCTCTTAGTGGAGAGGTTTAACAACAGATCAGCAGCAGAGTAACCTTTCCTCTCTCTCTCTCTCTCTCTCTCTCTCTCTCTCTCTCTCTGTCTCCCTCTCTGTCTCCCTCTCCCTCTCACTCTCTCTTAAGTCTACACACACACACGGTGGCCTTGAATTTTGAACTCTTAAATATTTTTCCTGAACGTGTCCTATCCACTGCAAATACTCGACTCGAGAATAGCAAATTTGGAGGCCGCGTTCAGAAGCGGATTCAAAAGTGAGCAGAACACCGTGAGCACCCTCCTTCTGGGGCTGTTAGACTCAGCTCTCAGCAGAACACCGTGAGCACCCTCCTTCCGGGGCTGTCAGACTCAGCTCTCAGCAGAACACCGTGAGCACCCTCCTTCCAGGGCTGTCAGACTCAGCTCTCAGCAGAATACCGTGAGCACCCTCTTTCCGGGGCTGTCAGACTCAGCTCTCAGCAGAACACCGTGAGTACCCTCCTTCCGGGGCTGTCAGACTCAGCTCTCAGCAGAACACCTTGAGCACCCTCCTTACGGGGTTGTCAGACTCAGCTCTCAGCAGAACACCTTGAGCACCCTCCTTACGGGGCTGTCAGACTCAGCTCTCAGCAGAACACCTTGAGCACCCTCCTTACGGAGCTGTCAGACTCAGCTCTGAGCTGGAGTTCGTCTGTCTGTTGACCTTTAACCATCAGGACCCATCGTATATTTCCCTGGTGAGGGAGTGTTCTGATGAACCCGTGTGAGAGTGTTGCACCCACGTGTCCATGTGAGGGAGAGTGTGATGCGCCCACGTGTCCATGTGAGGGAGAGTGTGATGCGCCCACGTGTCCATGTGAGAGTGTCATGCACCCACGTGTCCATGTGAGGGAGAGTGTGATGAACCCACGTGTCCGTGTGAGGGAGAGTGTGATGATCCCACGTGTCCGTGTGAGGGAGAGTGTGATGATCCCATGTGTCCGTGTGAGGGAGTGTGATGCATCCACGTGTCCGTGTGAGAATGTGATGCACCCACGTGTCCGTGTGAGGGAGAGTGTGATGCACCCACGTGTCCGTGTGAGTGTGATGCACCCACGTGTCCGTGTGAGTGTGATGCACCCACGTGTCCGTGTGAGTGTGATGCACCCACGTGTCCGTGATGCACCCAAGTGTCCGTGTGAGGGAGTGTGTGATGTACCCACGTGTCCGTGTGAGAGTGTGATGCACCCACGTGTCCGTGTGAGAGTGTGATGCACCCACGTGTCCGTGTGAGAGAGTGATGCACCCACGTGTCCATGTGAGGGATAGTGTAATGCACCCACGTGTCCGTGTGAGAGTGTGATGCACCCACGTGTCCATGTGAGGGATAGTGTAATGCACCCACGTGTCCGTGTGAGAGTGTGATGCACCCACGTGTCCGTGTGAGAGTGTGATACACTCACGTGTCCGTGTGAGTGTGATGCACCCACGTGTCCGTGTGAGTGTGATGAACCCACGTGTCCGTGTGAGAGTGTGATGCACCCACGTGTCCGTGTGAGGGAGTGTGATGAACCCACGTGTCCGTGTGAGGGAGAGTGTGATGAAGTCACGTGTCCGTGTGAGGGAGAGTGTAATGAAGTCACGTGTCCGTGTGAGGGAGAGTGTGATGAAGCCATGTGTCCGTGTGAGGGAGAGTATGATGCACCCACATGTCCGTGTGAGAGTGATGCACCCACATGTCCGTGTGAGGGAGAGTGTGATGCACCCACGTGTCCGTGTGAGGGAGAGTGTGATGAACCCACGTGTCCGTGTGAGGGAGTGTGATGCACCCACTTATCCGTGTGAGGGAGTGTGATGCACCCACTTGTCCGTGTGAGGGACAGTGTGATGAACCCACGTGTCCTTTTTCCAGCACTTTTGGCGAGGTGGAAAAAAAAATCTTTGCTCGTTCTGTGTGTGGCTTTGGCGGGAGATTTCTTTCTGGCGGGAAATACCTTATCGCGTTCAATGTAATTTTGGCGGGAGTTTTCTCCGGGGCGGGAAACATCTTAAGAGCCTGTACAACGGTTCTTTTCCGAAGTATTTTATTAAGGGAGGAGCCGTTCCAGTGTAATACTTTTCAGACAGGCCTTGTTAGATTATACATATTTATTAACGTGAAACAAACAAAATGTCAAAGTGAAATATGCTTCCTGTTATAATATTCGTTACAGCTGGAAGGTCGTGCATTTTGGCGGGAATCTTAACGTCAACAACCAGAAGCAGGAGGTCGCTCCAGGTGACGTCACTGTCCAGCTGATGTCGTTGCCCAGGTGATGTAACCGTCTAGCAGACGTCACTCTCCAGGTGACGTCGCTGTCCAGCTGATGTCAGTGTTCAACTGATGTCGCTGTTCAACTAATGTCGCTGTTCAGCTGATGTCGCTGTTCAGATGATGTCGCTGTTCAGATGATGTCGCTGTTCAGATGATGTCGCTTTTCAGCTGTCAGTGTCCAGCTGACTTCAATGTAAAAGTGACGTCATTGTCCAGCTGACGTCACTGTTCAGTTACATGTGCCTAAATGTTGGTTTAAATTAAATTTGACTTTCTGAGAGGAACAACAATTTCAGCGACACAGTGTTAGTGGTGCATGTGTGTACTCACCTTTTTGTACTCACCTATTTGTGGCTGCAGGGGTCGAGTCTTAACTCCTGGCCCCGCCTCTTCACTGGTTGCTACTGGGCCTTCTCTCTCCCTGCTCCGTGAGTTTTATGAAACCTCGTCTTAAAACCATGTATGGTTCCTGCCTCCACTACATCACTTTCTAGGCTATTCCACTGCCTGACAACTCTATGACTGAAGAAATACTTCCTAATATCTCTCTGACTCATCTGTGTCTTCAACTTCCAATTGTGTTTCTGTGTCCCCTCCCTGGAACATCCTGTCTTTGTCCACCTTGTCTACTCCGCGCAGTATTTTATATGTCGTTATCATGTCTCCCCTGAAATCGTCCTGTCCTCCAGTGTCGTCAGGCCGATTTCCCTTAACCTTTCTTCGTAGGACATTCCCCTTAGCTCTGGAACTAACCTTGTCGCAAACCTTTGCACTTTCTCTAATTTCTTGACGTGCTTGATCAAGTGCGGGTTCCAAACAGGTACTGCATACTCCAGTATGGGTCTGACGTACACGGTGTACAGTGTCTTGAACGATTCCTTATTAAGGTATCGGAACGCTGTTCTCAGGTTTGCCAGGCACCCACATGCTGCAGCAGTTACCTGGTTGATGTGTGCTTCCGGAGACATGCTCGGTGTTATACTCACCCCAAGATCTTTCTCCTTGAGTGAGGTTTGCAGTCTTTGGCCACCTAGCCTATACTCCGTCTGCGGTCTTCTGTGCCCTTCCCCGATCTTTATGACTTTGCATCTGGCGGGGTTAAAATTCTTGAAGCCAGCTGCTGGACCAGGTGTCCAGTCTGTCCAGGTCTCTTTGAAGTCCTGCCTGATCCTCATCTAATTTAATTCTCCTCATTAACTTCACATCATCTGCGAAGAGGGACACTTCTGAGTCTATCCCTTCCATCATGTCATTCACATGTACCAAAAATAGCACTGGTCCTAGGACTGACCCCTGTGGGACCCCCTCGTCACAAGCGCCCACTGTGATACCTCATCAAGTACCATGACTCGTTGTTGCCTCCCTGTCAGGTATTCTCTGATCCACTGCAGTGCCCTTCCTGTTATATGTGCCTGATCCTCCCGCTTCTGCACTAATTTCTTGTGAGGAACTGTGTCGAAGGCCTTCTTGCAGTCCAAGAAGATGCAATTAACTCACCCCTCCCTCTCGTGTCTTACTTGTGTGTGTGTGTGTGTGTGTGTGTGTGTGTGTGTGTGTGTGTGTGTGTGTGTGTGTGTGTGTGTGTGTGTGTGTGTGTGTGTGTGTGTGTATGTATGTGTGTGTGTACTCATCCTCAACCTGTCTCAGGTTTCTCCTATTATTATTTTTAATTAATTACTTTTAATTATTATTATTAATTATTATTTATTGCTATAATTATTCACCTTCTACGGGTCTATAGTTTAGTGCCTCTTTTCCGTCTCCTTTTTTAAAAATGGGAACTACATTTGCCGTCTTCCATACCTCAGGTAGTTGCCCAGTTTCCAGGGATGTGTTGAAGATTGTGGTAAGTGGCACACACAGCACATCTGCTCCCTCTCTGAGGACCCACGGGGAGATGTTGTCCGGTACCATTGCCTTTGAGGTATCGATGTCCCTTAGCAGTTTCTTCACCTCCTCCTCGTTTGTAAGTATGACATCCAACACTTGTTGGTATATTCCTTGCTGGTGTCCCCGTCTGTTCTGTCCCCTCAGAGGCCTTCCTGTCTCCACTGTAAATACTTCCTTAAATCTCATATTGAGCTCCTCACATACTTCTTGATCATTTCTTGTGAGTTCCCCACCTTCTTTCCTCAGCCTTATCACCTGATCTTTGACTGTTGTCTTCCTCCTAATGTGGCTATACAGCAGTTTCGGGTCAGACTTGACTTTCGATGCTATGTCGTTCTCGTACTGTCGCTGGGCCTCCCTCTTTATTTGTGCATACTCATTTCTGGCTCTTCTACTAATTTCCTTATTTTTCCGGGTCCTTTGCCTCCTGTACCTTTTCCATTCTCTGGTGCACTTAGTTTTTGCCTCCCTACACCTTCGGGTAAACCAAGGACTCGCTTTGGTCTTCCTATTATTTTTATTTCCCTTGGGAA
>NC_091300.1:10279990-10302490 GCF_038502225.1 Cherax quadricarinatus
TTCATTTGCCCATGCGCATTATGAACCGAATCCACGAGTCAACCCCTATGAAGCTCCTCTTCGAGTCATCTCGCAACTAAGGAGCGACTCAGTAAGTTAGGTGTATATAAGACAAATGCTTGTGTCAGAATTGTCTTGCAGGAGGTAGAAATCAAGTGACTAAGTGGTGTTACGTGCCCAAGTGAAGTGGCGTGAGGAGCCGCCTGAGGATGTGTGATTCACGAGGACTGACCGGACGGTAAAGGGAATTATCCAGCCTGGTGTTTGGATCCCCCCAAGGGAGCGGGGTAGATGGGGGGGGGGATTCACAAAGGGCTTTTGATGGCTGCCAAGGAGAAGACAGGAGTGAAGGAGGGGTAAGATGGAGGAGAGAATAACTTAGAGCACAAGGGATAGACAGAACAGAGGAGTGAAGGGGAATAGGGTGAAAAAGGATTGGACTAAGGACATACACAGGATAGAGGGAAGAAGAAGAGGAAAGCTGAAGGAGAGGGACACTTAAAATACACAAATAACCCGCACACAGGAGAAAGAAACTTATGACGACGTTCCAATCACAGTATTGTGCCTTAGTGTTCTTTGAGAAACTTAAAAACTAAACTGGATAGAAAGAAAAGTAAAGGAAAATGACTGAGAAGTATTAAGGAGATGAAAAATGGATTTAAGGTAAATGAAAATAGCTTGAAAATACAAGATGATCATGGGACGAGGAAACAAGATAATGATGGCTGCAGAACATGTCAGGGTAGTACACACAGGCTTGTCAGGTCTCCACGGTACAGCTACAGTTACAAGTTTAAATCTACAGGCCACACATCACGTATAAAAATTAGAATGCGGTCAGGATGGCTGGTTAATGGCGTATACTGCCTATCAACTCCACCAGCCATTAAGACTGCATCTAAGATTTTCCCCATCAGTCAATAATGGTGTAATCTCTAAAATAGAACTTAAAGTCATAGTGTGTACATAATAAAGAGACTTATAGAGCAGTTTACGCTATAAGTCGCGTGGGGAGCGTTATAAGTCGAGTGGGGAGCGTTATAAGTAGCATGGGAAGCATTATAAGTCGAGTGGGGAGCGTTATAAGTCGCGTGGGAAGAGTTATAAGTTGAGTGGGGAGCGTTATAAGTCGAGTGGGGAGCGTTATAAGTCGAGTGGGGAGCGTTATAAGTCGAGTGGGGAGCGTTATAAGTTGAGTGGGAAGCGTTATAAGTCGAGTGGGGAGCGTTATAAGTCGAGTGGGGAGCGTTATAAGTCAAGTGGGGAGCGTTATAAGTTGAGTGGGAAGCGTTATAAGTCGAGTGGGGAGCGTTATAAGTCGAGTGGGGAGCGTTATAAGTCGCGTGGGAAGCGTTATAAGTTGAGTGGGGAGCGTTATAAGTCGAGTGGGGAGCGTTATAAGTCGAGTGGGGAGCGTTATAAGTCGAGTGGGGAGCGTTATAAGTCGAGTGGGGAGCGTTGTAAGTTGAGTGGGGAACGTTATAAGTTGAGTGGGGAGCGTTATAAGTTGAGTGGGGAACGTTATAAGTCGAGTGGGGAGCGTTATAAGTCGAGCGGGGAGCGTTATAAGTCGAGTGGGAAGCGTTATAAGTTGAGTGGGGAGCGTCATAGATGAGTGGGGAGCGTTATAAGTTGAGTGGGGAACGTTATAAGTAAAGTGGGGAGCGTTATAAGTTGAGTGGGGAGCGTTATAAGTTGAGTGGGGAGCGTTATAAGTTGAGTGGGAAGCGTTATAAGTTGAGTGGGGAACGTTATAAGTTGAGTGGGGAGCGTTATAAGTTGAGTGGGGAACGTTATAAGTCGAGTGGGGAGCGTTGTAAGTCGAGTGGGGAACGTTATAAGTTGAGTGGGGAGCGTCATAAGTTGAGTGGGGAGCGTTATAAGTTGAGTGGGAGGCCTTATAAGTCGAGTGGGGAGCGTTATAAATCGAATGGGGAGGGCTACAAGTCGAATGGGAAGCGTTATAAGGTGCGTGGGGAGTGTTGTAAGTCGCGTGGGGAGGACTGTAAGTCACATGGGGAGTGCTATAAGTCGCGTGGTGAGTGCTGTAAGTCGCGTGGTGAGTGCTGTAAGTCGCGTGGTGAGTGCTGTAAGTCGCGTGGTGAGTGCTGTAAGTCGCGTGGTGAGTGCTATAAGTCGCGTGGGGAGTGCTGTAAGTCGCGTGGAGAGTGCTGTAAGTCGCGTGGGGAGTGCTGTAATTCGGGTGGGGAGTGCTGTAAGTCGCGTGGGGAGTGCTGTAAGTCGCGTGGGGAGTGCTGTAAGTCGCATGGGGAGTGCTATAAGTCGCGTGGGGAGTGCTGTAAGTCGCGTGGAGAGTGCTGTAAGTCGCGTGGGGAGTGCTGTAAGTCGCGTGGGGAGTGCTGTAATTCGGGTGGGGAGTGCTGTAAGTCGCGTGGGGAGTGCTGTAAGTCGCATGGGGAGTGTTGTAAGTCGCGTGGGGAGTGCTGTAAGTCGCGTGGGGAGTGCTGTAAGTCACGTGGGGAATGCTGTAAGTCACGTGGGGAGTGCTGTAAGCCGCGTGGGGAGTGCTGTAAGTCACGTGGGGAGAGTTGTAAGTCACGTGGGGAGTGTTGTAAGTCACGTGGGGAGTGTTGTAAGTCACGTGGCGAGTGTTGTAAGTCACGTGGGGAGAGTTGTAAGTCACGTGGGGAGAGTTGTAAGTCACGTGGGGAGTGTTGTAAGTCACGTGGGGAGTGTTGTAAGTCACGTGGGGAGTGTTGTAAGTCACGAAGGGAGTAAGTCACGTGGGGAGTGTTGTAAGTCACGTGGGGAGTGTTGTAAGTCACGTGGGGAGTGTTGTAAGTCACGTGGGGAGTGTTTTAAGTCACGTGGGGAGTGTTGTAAGTCACGTGGGGAGTGTTGTAAGTCACGTGGGGAGAGTTGTAAGTCACGTGGGGAATGTTGTAAGTCACGTGGGGAGAGTTGTAAGTCACGTGGGGAGTGATGTAAGTCACGTGGGGAGTGTTGTAAGTCACGTGGGG
Source organism: Cherax quadricarinatus (assembly GCF_038502225.1). NCBI lineage: Eukaryota > Metazoa > Arthropoda > Malacostraca > Decapoda > Parastacidae > Cherax > Cherax quadricarinatus. Next base: position 10,282,975 of record NC_091300.1, read on the forward strand.
AGTGTTGTAAGTCACGTGGGGAGTGTTGTAAGTCACGTGGGGAGTGTTGTAAGTCACGTGGGGAGTGTTGTAAGTCACGTGGGGAGTGTTGTAAGTCACGTGGGGAGTGTTGTAAGTCACGTGGGGAGTGTTGTAAGTCACGTGGGGAGAGTTGTAATTCACGTGGGGAGAGTTGTAAGTCACGTGGGGAGAGTTGTAAGTCACGTGGGGAGTGTTGTAAGTCACGTGGGGAGTGTTGTAAGTCACGTGGGGAGTGCTGTAAGTCACGTGGGGAGTGCTGTAAGTCACGTGGGGAGTGTTGTAAGTCACGTGGGGAGTGTTGTAAGTCACGTGGGGAGTGTTGTAAGTCACGTGGGGAGTGTTGTAAGTCACGTGGGGAGTGTTGTAAGTCACGTGGGGAGTGTTGTAAGTAAGTCACGTGGGGAGAGTTGTAAGTCACGTGGGGAGTGTTGTAAGTCACGTGGGGAGTGTTGTAAGTCACGTGGGGAGTGTTGTAAGTCACGTGGGGAGTGTTGTAAGTCATGTGGTGAGTGTTGTAAGTCACGTGGGGAGTGTTGTAAGTCACGTGGGGAGTGTTGTAAGTCACGTGGGGAGTGTTGTAAGTCACGTGGGGAGTGTTGTAAGTCACGTGGGGAGTGTTGTAAGTCACGTGGGGAGTGTTGTAAGTCACGTGGGGAGTGTTGTAAGTCACGTGGGGAGTGTTGTAAGTCACGTGGGGAGTGTTGTAAGTCACGTGGGGAGTGTTGTAAGTCACGTGGGGAGTGTTGTAAGTCACGTGGGGAGTGTTGTAAGTCACGTGAGGGAGTGTTGTAAGTCACGTGGGGAGTGTTGTAAGTCACGTGGGGAGTGTTGTAAGTCACGTGGGGAGTGTTGTAAGTCACGTGGGGAGTGTTGTAAGTCACGTGGGGAGTGTTGTAAGTCACGTGGGGAGTGTTGTAAGTCACGTGGGGAGAGTTGTAAGTCACGTGGGGAGTGTTGTAAGTCACGTGGGGAGTGCTGTAAGTCACGTGGGGAGTGTTGTAAGTCACGTGGGGAGAGTTGCAAGTCACGTGGGGAGTGCTGTAAGTCACGTGGGGAGAGTTGTAAGTCACGTGGGGAGTGTTGTAAGTCACATAGGGAGAGTTGTAAGTCACGTGGGGAGTGCTGTAAGTCACGTGGGGAGTGCTGTAAGTCACGTGGGGAGTGCTGTAAGTCACGTGGGGAGAGTTGTAAGTCACGTGGGGAGTGTTGTAAGTCACGTGGGGAGTGTTGTAAGTCACGTGGGGAGAGTTGTAAGTCACGTGGGGAGTGTTGTAAGTCACGTGGGGAGTGTTGTAAGTCACGTGGGGAGTGTTGTAAGTCACGTGGGGAGAGTAAAGATTACGGAGGAACACTTCCGTGCGATAAAGACACCATGAAGGAAAACAATAGCTATTTTATATGTTTTGTCAAGTAAATGTGTGATGTGCTTGTTTATGTGTGATGTGCTTGTTTATGTGTGATGTGCTTGTTTATGTGTGATGCGCTTGTTTATGTGTGTGATGCGCTTGTTTGTGTGATGCACTTGTTTGTGTGATGCACTTGTTTATGTGTGTGATGCACTTGTTTATCTGTGTGATGCGCTTGTTTATGTGTGATGCGCTTGTTTATGTGATGCGTTTGTTTACGTGTGATGCGCTTGTTTATGTGTGATGCGCTTGTTTATGAGTGATGCGCTTGTTTATGTGTGATGCGCTTGTTTGTGTGATGCACTTGTTTGTGTGATGCACTTGTTTATGTGTGTGATGCACTTGTTTATCTGTGTGATGCGCTTGTTTATGTGTGATGCACTTGTTTATGTGTGTGACGCACTTGTTTATCTGTGTGATGCGCTTGTTTATGTGTGTGATGCGCTTGTTTATGTGTGATGCGCTTGTTTATGTGTGTGATGCACTTGTTTATGTGTGTGATGTGCTTGTTTATGTGTGTGATGCGCTTGTTTATGTGTGATGCACTTGTTTATGTGTGTGATGCACTTGTTTATCTGTGTGATGCGCTTGTTTATGTGTGATGCGCTTGTTTATGTGTGATGCGCTTGTTTATCTGCGTGATGCGCTTGTTTATCTGTGTGATGCGCTTGTTTATCTGTGTGATGCGTTTGTTTATGTGTGTAAGGTGCTTGTTTATCTGTGTGATGCGCTTGTTTATCTGTGATGAGCTTGTTTATGTGTATGATGCGCTTGTTTATGTGTGATGCGCTTGTTTATGTGTGTGATGCGCTTGTTTATGTGTGATGCGCTTGTTTATGTGATGCGCTTGTTTGTGTGATGCGCTTGTTTATGTGTGATGCACTTGTTAATGTGTGTGATGCACTTGTTTATCTGTGTGATGCGCTTGTTTGTGTGATGCGCTTGTTTATGTGTGTAATGCGCTTGTTTGTGTGTGATGCGCTTGTTTATTTGTGATGCGCTTGTTTGTGTGATGCGCTTGTTTATGTGTGATGCACTTGTTTATGTGATGCGCTTGTTTATGTGTGTGATGCGCTTGTTTATGTGTGTGATGCGCTTGTTTATGTGATGCGCTTGTTTGTGTCATGCGCTTTTTATGTGTGATGCACTTGTTTATCTGTGTGATGCGCTTGTTTGTGTGATGCGCTTGTTTATGTGTGTAATGCGCTTGTTTATGTGTGATGCGCTTGTGTGTGATGCGCTTGTTTATTTGTGATGTGCTTGTTTGTGTGATGCGCTTGTTTATGTGTGATGCACTTGTTTATGTGTGATGCGCTTGTTTATGTGTGTGATGCGCTTGTTTATCTGTGTGATGCGCTTGTTTATGTGTTATGCGCTTGTTTATGTGTGATGCGCTTGTTTATGTGTGATGCGCTTGTTTATGTGTGATGCGCTTGTTTATGTGTGTGATGCGCTTGTTTATGTGTGATGCGCTTGTTTATGTGTGATGCGCTTGTTTGTGTGATGTGCTTGTTTATGTGTGATGCACTTGTTTGTGTGATGCGCTTGTTTATGTGTGATGCACTTGTTTATGTGTGATGCGCTTGTTTATGTGTGATGCGCTTGTTTGTGTGATGCGCTTGTTTATGTGTGATGCACTTGTGATCCGCTTGTTTATGTGTGATGCGCTTGTTTGTGTGATGCGCTTGTTTATGTGTGATGCACTTGTTTATGTGTGATGCGCTTGTTTATCTGTGTGATGCGCTTATGTGTGATGCGCTTGTTTATGTGTTATGTGCTTCTTTGTGTGATGCGCTTGTTTATGTGTGATGCGCTTGTTTATGTGTGATGCGCTTGTTTATCTGTGTGATGCGCTTGTTTATGTGTGTAATGCGCTTGTTTATGTGTGATGTGCTTGTTTGTGTGATGCGCTTGTTTATGTGTGATGCACTTGTGATGCACTTGTTTGTGTGATGCGCTTGTTTATGTGTGATGCGCTTGTTTATGTGTGTGATGCGCTTGTTTATCTGTGTGATGCGCTTGTTTATCTGTGTGATGCGCTTGTTTATGTGTGTGATGCGCTTGTTTATCTGTGATGCGCTTGTTTATCTGTGTGATGAGCTTGTTTATGTGTGTGATGCGCTTGTTTGTGTGATGCACTTATTTATGTGTGTGATGCACTTGTTTATCTGTGTGATGCGCTTGTTTGTGTGATGCACTTGTTTATGTGTGTGATGCGCTTGTTTGTGTGATGCGGTTGTTTGTGTGTGATGCGCTTGTTTATGTGTGATGCGCTTGTTTATGTGTGATGCGCTTGTTTATGTGTGATGCACTTGTTTATGTGTGATGCGCTTGTTTATCTGTGATGCGCTTGTTTATCTGTGTGATGCGCTTGTTAATGTGTGTTGTGCTTGTTTGTGTGATGCGCTTGTTTATGTGTGATGCGCTTGTTTATGTGTGATGCACTTGTTTATGTGTGTGATGCGCTTGTTTATGTGTGATGCACTTGTTTATGTGTGCTGCGCTTGTTTATGTGTGATGCGCTTGTTTGTGTGATGCGCTTGTTTATGTGTGATGCACTTGTGATGCGCTTGTTTGTGTGATGCGCTTGTTTATGTGTGATGCGCTTGTTTATGTGTGATGCGCTTGTTTATGTGTGATGCACTTGTTTGTGTGATGCGCTTGTTTATCTGTGTGATGCGCTTGTTTATGTGTGATGCGCTTGTTTATGTGTGATGCGCTTGTTTATGTGTGATGCGCTTGTTTATGTGTGATGCGCTTGTTTATCTGTGTGATGCGCTTGTTTGTGTGATGTGCTTGTTTGTGTGATGCGCTTGTTTATGTGTGATGCACCTGTTTGTCTGATGCGCTTGTTTATCTGTGTGATGCGTTTGTTTATGTGTGATGCGCTTGTTTGTGTGATGTGCTTGTTTATGTGTGATGCACTTGTTTATGTGTGATGCGCTTGTTTATCTGTGTGATGCGCTTGTTTATGTGTGATGCGCTTTTTTGTGTGATGTGCTTGTTTGTGTGATGTGCTTGTTTATGTGTGATGTGCTTGTTTGTGTGATGCGCTTGTTTGTGTGATGTGCTTGTTTGTGTGATGCGCTTGTTTATGTGTGATGGGCTTGTTTATCTGTGTGATGCGCTTGTTTATGTGTGATGCGCTTGTTTGTGTGATGCGCTTGTTTGTGATGTACTTGTTTATGTGTGATGCGCTTGTTTATCTGTGTGATGCGCTTGTTTATATGTGATGCGCTTGTTTGTGTGATGCGCTTGTTTGTGTGATGTGCTTGTTTATCTGTGATATGCTTGTTTATGTGTGATGCGCTTGTTTATGTGTGATGCGCTTGTTTATCTGTGTGATGCGCTTGTTTATGGGTGATGCGCTTGTTTATGTATGATGCGCTTGTTTATCTGTGTGATGCGCTTGTTTATCTGTGTGGTGCTTGTTTATGTGTGATGTGCTTGTTTATGTGTGATGCGCTTGTTTATGTGCTATGCGCTTGTTTGTGTGTGATGTGCTTGTTTATCTGTGATGCGCTTGCTTATCTGTGTGATGCGCTTGTTTATGTGTGATGCGCTTGCTTATCTGTGTGATGCGCTTGTTTATATGTGATGCGCTTGTTTGTGTGATGCGCTTGTTTATGTGTGATGTGCTTGTTTATGTGTGATGCGCTTGTTTATGTGATGTGCTTGTTTATGTGTGATGCGCTTGCTAATGTGTGATGCGCCTGTTTATGTGTGATGCGCTTATCTGTGATGCGCTTGTTTATGTGTGATGCGCTTGTTTATCTGAGTGATGTGCTTGTTTATCTGCGGTGCTCTTGTTTATGTGTGATGCGCTTGTTTATCTGTGTGATGCGCTTGTTTATCTGTACGATGCGCTTGTTTATCTGTGTGATGCAGTTTTTTATGTGTGATGTGCTTGTTTATCTGAGTGATGCGCTTGTTTATCTGTGTGGTGCGCTTGTTTATGTGTGATGCGCTTGTTTATCTGTGTGATGCGCTTGTTTATGTGATGCGCTTGTTTATGTGTGATGCGCTTGTTTGTGTGATGCGCTTGTTTGTGTGATGTGCTTGTTTGTGTGATGCGCTTGTTTATGTGTGATGGGCTTGTTTATCTGTGTGATGTGCTTGTTTATGTGTGATGCGCTTGTTTGTGTGATGCGCTTGTGTGATGTACTTGTTTATGTGTGATGCGCTTGTTTATGTGTGATGTGCTTATCTGTGTGATGCGCTTGTTTATGTGTGATGCGCTTGTTTGTGTGATGCGCTTGTTTGTGTGATGTGCTTGTTTATCTGTGATGCGCTTGTTTATGTGTGATGCGCTTGTTTATGTGTGATGCGCTTGTTTATCTGTGTGATGCGCTTGTTTATGGGTGATGCGCTTGTTTATGTATGATGCGCTTGTTTATCTGTGTGATGCGCTTGTTTATCTGTGTGGCGCTTGTTTATGTGTGATGTGCTTGTTTATGTGTGATGCGCTTGTTTATGTGTGATGCGCTTGTTTGTGTGTGATGCGCTTGTTTATCTGTGATGCGCTTGCTTATCTGTGTGATGCGCTTGTTTATGTGTGATGCGCTTGCTTATCTGTGTGATGCGCTTGTTTATATGTGATGCGCTTGTTTGTGTGATGCGCTTGTTTATGTGTGATGTGCTTATGTGTGATGCGCTTGTTTATGTGATGTGCTTGTTTATGTGTGATGCGCTTGTTTATGTGTGATGCGCCTGTTTATGTGTGATGCGCTTATCTGTGATGCGCTTGTTTATGTGTGATGCGCTTGTTTATCTGAGTGATGTGCTTGTTTATCTGCGGTGCTCTTGTTTATGTGTGATGCGCTTGTTTATCTGTGTGATGCGCTTGTTTATCTGTACGATGCGCTTGTTTATCTGTGTGATGCAGTTTTTTGTGTGATGTGCTTGTTTATCTGAGTGATGCGCTTGTTTATCTGTGTGGTGCGCTTGTTTATGTGTGATGCGCTTGTTTATCTGTGTGATGCGCTTGTTTATGTGATGCGCTTGTTTATGTGTGATGCGCTTGTTTATGTGTGATGTGCTTGTTTGTCTGTGTGGTGCTCTTGTTTATGTGTGATGCGCTTGTTTATGTGTGTGATGCGCTTGTTTATCTGTGTGATGCGCTTGTTTATCTGTGATGCACTTGTTTATCTGTGATGCACTTGTTTATCTGTGTGATGCGCTTGTTTATCTGTGTGATGTGTTTGTTTATCTGTGTGATGCGCTTGTTTATGTGTGATGCGCTTGTTTATCCGTGATGCAGTTTTTTATGTGTGATGCGCTTATCTGTGTGATGCGCTTGTTTATGTGATGCGCTTGTTTATCTGTGTGATGCGCTTGTTTATCGGTGTGATGCGCTTGTTTATGTGTGATGCACTTGTTTATCTGTGTGATGTGCTTGTTTATCTGTGTGATGCGCTTGTTTATCTGTGTGGTGCGCTTGTTTATGTGTGATGCGCTTGTTTATCTGTGTGATGCGCTTGTTTATGTGATGCACTTGTTTGTGTGATGCGCTTGTTTGTGTGATGCGCTTGTTTATGTGTTATGCGCTTGTTTATCTGTGTGATGCGCTTGTTTGTGTGATGCGCTTCTTTATCTGTGTGATGCGCTTGTTTGTGTGATGCGCTTGTTTGTGTGATGTGCTTGTTTATCTGTGTGATGCGCTTGTTTATCTGTGTGATGCGCTTGTTTATCTGTGATGCGCTTGTTTATGTGTGATGCGCTTGTTTATGTGTGATGTGCTTGTTTATCTGTGTGATGCGCTTGTTTATGTGTGATGCGCTTGTTTATGTGTGATGCGCTTGTTTATCTGTGTGATGTGCTTGTTTATGTGTGATGCGCTTGTTTATCTGTGTGATGCAGTTGTTTATCTGTGTGATGCGCTTGTTTATCTGTGTGATGCGCTTGTTTATCTGTGTGATGCGCTTATCTGTGTGATGCAGTTGTTTATCTGTGTGATGCGCTTGTTTATCTGAGTGATGCGCTTGTTTATCTGTGTGGTGCTCTTGTTTATGTGTGATGCGCTTGTTTATGTGTGTGATGCGCTTGTTTATCTGTGTGATGCGCTTGTTTATCTGTGATGCACTTGTTTATCTGTGATGCACTTGTTTATCTGTGTGATGCACTTGTTTATTTGTGTGATGTGCTTGTTTATCTGTGTGATGCGCTTGTTTATGTGTGATGCGCTTGTTTATCTGTGTGATGCAGTTTTTTATGTGTGATGCGCTTATCTGTGTGATGCGCTTGCTTATGTGATGCGCTTGTTTATCTGTGTGATGCGCTTGTTTATGTGTGATGCGCTTGTTTATCTGTGTGATGTGCTTGTTTATCTGTGTGATGCGCTTGTTTATCTGTGTGGTGCGCTTGTTTGTGTGATGCGCTTGTTTATCTGTGTGATGCGCTTGTTTATGTGATGCACTTGTTTGTGTGATGCGCTTGTTTATGTGATGCGCTTGTTTATGTGAGATGCGCTTGTTTATCTGTGTGATGCGCTTGTTTATGTGTGATGTGCTTGTTTATGTGTGATGCGCTTGTTTATGTGTGATGCGCTTGTTTATGTGTGATGCGCTTGTTTATGTGTGATGCGCTTGTTTATGTGTGATGCACTTGTTTATCTGTGATGCGCTTGTTTGTGTGATGCTCTTGTTTATGTGTGATGTGCTTGTTTGCGTGTGTTGTGCTTGTTTATGTGTGATGCGCTTGTTTTGTGTGTGTTCCGCTTGTTTATGTGTGATGCGCTTGTTTATGTGTTGCGCTTGTTTATGTGTGTTGCGCTTGTTTTGTGTGTTGCGCTTGTTTATGTGTGTTGTGCTTGTTTATGTGTGTTGTGCTTGTTTATGTGTGTTGCGCTTGTTTGTGAGATGCGCTTGTTTATCTGTGTGGTGCGCTTGTTTATGTGTGATGCGCTTCTTTATGTGTGATGCGCTTGTTTATGTGTGATGCACTTGTTTATCTCTGATGTGCTTGTTTATGTGTGATGCTCTTGATTATGTGTTGCGCTTTTTTGTGTGATGTGCTTATCTGTGTGATGCACTTGTTTGTGATGCGCTTATGTGTGATGCGCTTGTTTATGTGTGATGCGCTTGTTTATGTGTGATGCACTTGTTTATCTGTGATGCGCTTGTTTATGTGTGATGCTCTTGATTATGTGTGATGTGCTTGTTTGTGTGATGCGCTTGTTTATCTGTGTTGTGCTTGTTTATGTGTGATGTGCTTGTTTATGTGTGATGCCCTTGTTTATGTGTGATGCGCTTGTTTATCTGTGTGGTGCGCTTGTTTATGTGTGATGCGCTTGTTTATGTGTTGTGCTTGTTTGTGTGTGTTGCGCTTGCTTATGTGTTGCGCTTGTTTATCTGTGTGATGCGCTTGTTTATGTGATGCGCTTGTTTATGTGTGTTGCGCTTGTTTATGCGTGTTGCGCTTGTTTATGTGTGTTGCGCTTGTTTATGTGTTGCGCTTGTTTATGTGTGATGCGATTGTTTATATGTGTGATGCACTTGTTTATGTGTGTGATGCGCTTGTTTATGTGTGATGCGATTGTTTATATGTGTGATGCGATTGTTTATATGTGTTGCGCTTGTTTATGTGTGATGCGCTTGTTTATCTGTGTGTTGCGCTTGTTTATGTGTGATGCGCTTGTTTATGTGTGTTCTGCTTGTTTATGTGTGTTGCGCTTGTTTATGTGTGTTGCGCTTGTTTATGTGTGTTGCGCTTGTTTATGTGTGTTGCGCTTGTTTATCTGTGTGGTGCGCTTGTTTATATGTGTGATGCGCTTATGTGTGATGCGCTTGTTTATGTGTGTTGCGCTTGTTTATCTGTTTGGTGCACTTGTTTATGTGTGATGCGCTTGTTTATGTGTGTTGCGCTTGTTTATGTGTGTTGCGCTTGTTTATGTGTGTTGTGCTTGTTTATGTGTGTTGCACTTGTTTATGTGTGATGCGCTTGTTTGTGTGATGCGCTTGTTTATGTGTGATGCGATTGTTTATATGTGTGATGCGATTGTTTATTTGTGTTGTGCTTGTTTATGTGATGCGCTTGTTTATGTGTGTTGCGCTTGTTTATCTGTGTGTTGCGCTTGTTTGTGTGATGCGCTTATGTGTGTTGTGCTTGTTTATGTGTGTTGCGCTTGTTTATGTGTGTTGCGCTTGTTTATGTGTGATGCGCTTGTTTATCTGTGTTGCACTTGTTTATGTGTGATGCGCTTGTTTATGTGTGATGCGCTTGTTTATCTGTGTGATGCGCTTGTTTATGTGATGCACTTGTTTGTGTGTGATGCGCTTGTTTATGTGTGATGCACTTGTTTATATGTGTGATGCGATTGTTTATGTATGATGCGCTTGTTTATCTGTGTGGTGCACTTGTTTATGTGATGCACTTGTTTATCTGTGTGATGTGCTTGTTTATGTGATGTGTGTGATGCGATTGTTTATGTGATGCACTTGTTTATCTGTGTGATGCGCTTGTTTATGTGATGCACTTGTTTATCTGTGTGATGCGCTTGTTTATGTGATGCACTTGTTTATCTGTGTGATGCGCTTGTTTATGTGATGCACTTGTTTATCTGTGTGATGCGCTTGTTTATGTGATGCACTTGTTTATCTGTGTGATGCGCTTGTTTGCGGAGGTATATCATTTCTGCGCCGCATGTTGGCCCCTCCATGAGCTACCCTCCCTTCTTTGGATCAAACCTGATCGGCTCCTATTCCTCAGGCGCTTACAGGTTCACTGCTTAATAATAATAATAATAATAATAATAATAATAATAATAATAATAATAAAATAATAATAATCGTATTAATAAAAAACAATAATAATAATAGTAATAATAAAAACATTAATAATAATAATAATAATAATAATAATAATAATGGTCTTTTATTCCTCTTTTAAAGTTAATGAAGGTAATATAAAGTGGGAGTCGTCACAGTCACTTGCCGATGACACGGTTCTTCCGGGAGATTCCGAAGAGAAGTTGGGAAGACTGGTGGACGAATTTGGGAGAGTGTGTAAAAGAGGGAGTTTTACAGTGAGGATAGGAAAGAGCAAGGTGGTGAGAGTAACAAAATAAAAAATAAGCGATGAAAGACTAGGTATTAGACGGGAGGGAGGGAGTATGGAGGAAGTAAATGCGTTTAAGATATGGAAATACATGGTATACAATACCGACAAGTTGAAAAAAAGAAATAAATCCAGTATAATATGATCCTTTATTGACAACGTTTCGCTCACACAGTGGCCTTTATCAAGTCACAAACAGATCTACCTGGGTAAAGAGAACATTAGTAAATATAGGGTGGAGTGTTTAGACATTTGGGAGTGGACTTTTCGGTAGATGAGTCTGTGAAAGATGAGGTGACCCTTAGAACTTGCGAGGTGACAAAGATGAGTGGCGCACTGAGGCATCTGTGGAGACAAATATCCTTATTCAGGGAGGCAAAAAGGGGACGGTATCAGAGTATAGTGACAACAAAAATGTTGTATGGGTATATAAAGCAGAGCAGGACTCTGGAGGCAGCAGTGATATCGTGTCTTAGGGCACAAGTGTTCTTACAATATTCATTATAAGAACAGCGCCTACACTCGGAAGGAGGAGTGAGGATGTTATTTGAGCAGTGACGTCGCAAATCTTCTGGGAAGACAGTGACTGAATGAATGACTGTGAGAGTGCATCATCTTTTTCGGGTCACCCTACCTCGGTGGGAGACGGCCGATATGTAATAATAATAACAATAATAATAATAATAATAATAATAATAATAATATAGCAGATGATGCCGCACATCAAGAAATATGGAAATGGAGGAGAGAGAAGGAACGAAGGGAAGGAGAAGAGAGAACAGGAAGAAAGCGTAGGATTAAGAAAGGACAGAAGAAGGGAAAAGGAAAGAAGACTAGAAAGATAAAAAATGAGGAAATACCTGAGACGCTAGACACAAAATAAATGAAAAAAAAGTAATAGGCGAGAAAAGGCAGTAAAAATAAAAGACAGAGAGAAGGATTACCAGAAGCAGCAGACAGTAAGACAATGTTGGGAACACAACGTTGTTATGAACAAGACAATGTTATGAGACAATGTTATGAACAAGACAATGTTATGAACAAGATAATGTTGTGAACAAGACAATGTTGTGAACAAGACAATGTTGTGAACAAGACAATGTTGTGAACAAGACAACGTTGTGAACAAGGCAATGTTATGAACAAGACAATGTTATGAGACAATGTTATGAACAAGACAATGTTATGAACAAGACAATGTTATGAACAAGATAATGTTGTGAACAAGACAATGTTGTGAACAAGACAACGTTGTGAACAAGACAATGTTGTGAACAAGACAACGTTGTGAACAAGACAACGTTGTGAACAAGGCAATGTTATGAACAAGACAATGTTATGAACAAGACAATGCAATGAACAAGGCAATGTTATGAACAAGACAATGTTATGAACAAGACAATGCAATGAACAAGGCAATGTTATGAACAAGACAATGTTGTTGTGAACAAAACAATGTTGTAAACAAGACAATGTTGTTGTGAACAAAACAATGTTGTAAACAAGACAATGTTGTTGTGAACAAGACAATGTTATAAACAAGACAATGTTGTGAACAAGACAATGTTGTGAACAAGACAATGTTGTGAACAAGATAATGTTGTGAACAAAACAATGTTGTGAACAAGACAATGTTGTGAACAAGACAATGTTGTGAACAAGACAATGTTGTGAACAAGACAATGTTGTGAACAAGACAATGTTGTTGTCAACAAGACAATGTTGTGAACAAGACAATGTTATGAACAAGACAATGTTGTGAACAAGACAATGTTGTGAACAAGACAATGTTGTGAACAAGACAATGTTGTTGTCAACAAGACAATGTTGTGAACAAGACAATGTTGTGAACAAGATAATGTTGTGAACAAAACAATGTTATGAACAAGACAATGTTGTTGTCAACAAGACAATGTTGTCAACAAGACAATGTTGTGAACAAGACAATGTTGTGAACAAGATAATGTTGTGAACAAAACAATGTTATGAACAAGACAATGTTGTGAACAAGACAATGTTGTGAACAAGACAATGTTGTGAACAAGACAATGTTATGAACACGACAATGTTATGAACAAGACAATGTTGTGAACACGACAATGTTGTGAACACGACAATGTTGTGAACACGACAATGTTGTGAACAAGACAATGTTGTGAACAAGACAATGTTGTGAACAAGACAATGTTAGGAACAAGACAATGTTATGAACAAGACAGTGTTGTTAACAAGACAATGTTGTGAACAAGACAATGCTGTGAACAAGACAATGTTGTTGTGAAAAAGTCAATGCTGTTGTGAACAAGTCAATGTTGTGAACAAGACAATGTTGTGAACAAAACAATGTTGTGAACAAGACAATGTTGTGAACAAGACAATGTTGTTGTGAACAAGACAATGTTATGAACAAGACAATGCTGTTGTGAACAAGTCAATGCTGTTGTGAACAAGTCAATGTTGTGAACAAGACAATGTTGTGAACAAGACAATGTTGTGAACAAGACAATGTTGTGAACAAGACAATGTTGTGAACAAAACAATGTTGTGAACAAAACAATGTTGTGAACAAGACAATGTTATGAACAAGACAATGTTGTGAATAAGACAATGTTGTGAATAAGACAATGTTGTGAACAAGACAGTGTTGTGAAGAAGACAATGTTGTGAACAAAACAATGTTGTGAACAAAACAATGTTGTGAACAAGACAATGTTATGAACAAGACAATGTTGTGAATAAGACAATGTTGTGAATAAGACAATGTTGTGAACAAGACAATGTTGTGAACAAAACAATGTTATGAACAAAATGTCGTGAACAAGACAATGTTGTGAACAAGACAATGTTGTGAACAAGACAGTGTTGTGAAGAAGACAATTTTATGAACAAGACAATGTTGTAAACAAAATGTTGTGAACAAGTCAATGTTGTGAACAAGTCAATGTTGTGAACAAGTCAATGTTGTGAACAAGTCAATGTTGTGAACAAAACAATGTTGTGAACAAGACAATGTTGTGAACAAGACAGTGTTGTGAAGAAGACAATTTTATGAACAAGACAATGTTGTAAACAAAATGTTGTGAACAAGTCAATGTTATGAACAAGACAATGTTGTGAACAAGACAATGTTGTGAACAAAACAATGTTGTGAAAAAAACGATGTTGTGAACAAGACAATGTTATGAACAAGACAATGTTGTGAACAAGACAATGTTATGAACAAAATGTCGTGAACAAGACAATGCTGTTGTGAACAAGACAATGTTCTGAACAAGACAGTGTTGTGAAGAAGACAATTTTATGAACAAGACAATGCTGTACACAAAATGTTGTGAACAAAACAATGTTGTGAACAAGACAATGTTGTTGTGAACAAGACAATGTTATGAACAAGGCAATGTTATGAACAAGACAATGTTGTGAACAAGATAATGTTGTGAACAAGACAATGTTGTGAACAAGACAATGTTGTGAACAAGACAATGTTGTGAACAAGACAATGTTGTGAACAAGACAATGTTATGAACAAGACAATGTTGTGAACAAGACAAATGTTGTGAACAAGACAATGTTGTTGTGAACAAGACAATGTTGTTGTGAACAAGACAATGTTGTTGTGAACAAGACAATGTTATGAACAAGACAATGTTATGAACACGACAATGTTGTTATGAACAAGACAATGTTATGAACACGACAATGTTATGAACACGACAATGTTGTTATGAACAAGACAATGTTGTGAACAAGATAATATGTTGTGAACAAGATAATGTTGTGAACAAGATAATGTTGTGAACAAGATAATGTTGTGAACAAGATAATGTTGTGAACAAGATAATGTTGTGAACAAGATAATGTTGTGAACAAGACAATGTAATGAACAATACAATGTTGTGAACAAGACAATGTTATGAACAAGACAATGTTATGAACAAGACAATGTTTTTGAACACGACAATGTTGTTGTGAACAAGACAATGTTGCGAACAAGATAATGTTGTGAACAAGACAATGTTGCGAACAAGATAATGTTGTGAGCAAGAATGTTGTGAAGACAGTGTTATGAACAAGACAATGTTGTTGTGAATAAGACAATGTTATGAACAAGACAGTACTGTGAACAAGACAATGTTATGAACAAGACAGTACTGTGAACAAGACAATGTTATGAACAAGACAATGTTATGAAGAAGACAATGTTGTTGTGAACAAGACAATGTTGTTGTGAACAAGACAATTTATGTCTGACAACAGGAAGAAGACCAAGGAGACAGGGCGACAGAGAGGGCAGCAGGGAAGCAGGGAGGGAGACAGGGTAACCGAGTGGAAAACAGCGTAGCAGAGAGGAAGACAGTGCAGCAGGGAGGGAGAGAGGATAGCTAGGAGACAGGGTAGCAGAGAGGGCGACAGGATAGTAGAAATGGAGACTGGGTTGCAGGGAGGGAGACAGGGTAGCAGGGAGTGAGACAGGGTAGCAGGGAGTGAGACAGGGTAGCAGGGAGTGAGACAGGGTAGCAGGGAGTAAGAAAGGGTAGTAAGAAGAGAACAACACAGCAGGGAGTCATGAAGAACAGCATAGAGGCAGAGAATTTAACACAGTAGGGAAGGCAGCAGTGAGGGAGGGTGGAAGGCAGGATGGCAGGGAGGGAGGGCAGTGAGGGCAACAGTGAGGGAGGGTGGAAGGTAGGATGACAGGGAGGGCAGCTGTGAGGGATGGAAGGCAGAATGGCAGGGAGGGTGAAAGGCAGGATGGCAGGGAGGGAGGGCAGGGAGGGCAGCAGTGAGGGAGGGTGGAAGGCAGGATGACAGGGAGGGAGGGCAGTGAGGGCAGCAGTGAGGGAGAGTGGAAAGCAGGATGGCAGGGAGGGCAGCTGTGAGGGAGGGTGGAAGGTAGGATGGCAGGGAGGGCAGCTGTGAGGGATAGAAGGCAGGATGGCAGGGAGAGAGGGTGAAAGGCAGGATGGCAAAGAGGGCAGTGAGGGAGGGTGGAAGGCAGGATGACAGGGAGGGCAGGGAGGGCAGCAGTGAGGGAGGGTGGAAGGCAAGATGGCAGGGAGGGAGGGCAGGGAGAGAGGGCAGCAGTGAGGCAAGGAGGGAAGGCAGGGAGGGTAGCAGTGAGGCAGGCAGGGAAAGCAGGGAGGGCAGCAGTGAGGCAGGCAGGGAAGGCAGCAGTGAGACAGGCAGGGAGGGCAGCAGTGAGGCAGGGAGGGAAGGCAGGGAGGGCAGCAGTGAGGCAGGCAGGGAGGGCAGCAGTGAGGCAGGAAGGGAAGGCAGGGAGGGCAGCAGTGAGGCAGGCAAGGAAGGCAGGGAGGGCAGCAGTGAGGCAGGCAGGGAAGGCAGGGAGGGCAGCAGTGAGGCAGGCAGGGAAGGCAGGGAGGGCAGCAGTGAGGCAGGCAGGGAAGGCAGGGAGGGCAGCAGTGAGGCAGGCAGGGAAGGCAGGGAGGCAGGGAGGCAGGGAGGCAGGGCGTGTATACGTGCAGCAAAGAAAAAATATATATATGTCAGGGTTTTCAAGTAAAAATTATGAGGGGGAAAGTCATACCAGAATTAATTACATAAGACATAAAAGAAAATAATTTTGCTGGTCTAAAATAAATTGTCTCCCGTCATGATAATTTTTTTTTTTTTTTTTTAGAATTTTCTGTTGGATTTTGACATGCAGATGAACTTTCAAAACAAGTTTGAAGGTTAGTGGGATACGTAATAAGGAAGTTGATGTTACAGGTTTTGTAACTATACGACAAATGCGATAAAGCACACGTACATGCACACACACACACACACACACACAAACACACACACACACACACACACACACACACACACACACACACACACACACACACACAGAAACACACACACAGAGAAACAAGGGGTCACAATTGGAAGCTGAAGACTCAGATGAGTCAAAGGGATGTTAGGAAGTATTTATTCAGTCATAGAGTAGTTAGGAAGTGGAATAGTCTGGCAAGCGATGAAGTGGAGGCAGGAACTATACATAGTTTTAAGACGAGGTATGATAAAGCTCATGGAGCAGGAGGAGAGAGGACCTAGTAGCGGTCGGTGAAGAGGCGGGGCCAGGAGCTGAGTCTCGACCCCTGCAACCACAATTAGGTGAGTAAACAATCACACACACACCACACAAACACACACACACACACACAAACGACACACACGACAAACACCACACGCCACATACACCACACACACACACACACACCACACACAAACACACACACACCGCACACACCACACACCACACAAAAACACAAACACACACACCACACACACACAACCACACACAACCACACACACACACAAACACACACACACGCCACATACACCACACACACACAACCACACACACCACACACACACACCACACACACACACACACACCACACACACAAACACCAAACATACACACACACCACACACACACACCCACACCACACACATACACACACACACACAAACAGCAAACACACACACACACCACACACACCACACACACCACACACATACACACCACACACACCACACACACCACACACACAAACACCAAACACACACACACACCACACACACCACACACACAAACACCAAACACACACACCACACACCACACACACCACACACACCACACACACAAACACCAAATACACACACACACCACACACACCACACACACCAACACCAAACACACACACACACCACACACACAAACACCAAACACACACACACCACAGACACCACACACACAAACACCACACACACACACCACACACACAAACACCAAACACACCACACACACACACACACACCACACACACCACATACACCACACACACAAACACCAAACACACACACACACCACAGACACCCACACACACACACACACCACACACACAAACACCAAACACACACACACACCACACACACAAACACCAAACACACACACCACACACAAACACCAAACACACACACACACCACACACACAAACACCAAACACACACACACCACACACACAAACACCAAACACACACACACCACACACAAACACCAAACACACACACACACCACACACACACACACCACACACACAAACACCAAACACACACACACACCACACACACAAACACCAAACACACACACACACACACACACCACACAAACACCAAACACACACACACACCACACACAAACACCAAACACACACACCACACACACACACACACACACACACACACACACCACACACACAAACACCAAACACACACACACACACACCACACACAACACACACAAACACCAAACACACACACACACACCACACACAAACACCAAACACACACACACCACACACACACACACCACACACACAAACACTAAACACACACACACACCACACACAAACACCAAACACACACACACACACCACACACACAAACACCAAACACACACAAACACACACACACACACCACACACACAAACACCAAACACACACATACCACACACACAAACACCAAACACACACACCACACACACAAACACCAAACACACACACCACACACACAAACACCAAACACACACACACACACCACACACAACCAAACACACACACCACACACACAAACACCAAACGCACACACACACAAACACCAAACACACACACACACCAAACACACACACCACACACAAACACCAAACACACACACACACCACACACACAAACACCAAACACACACACACACCAAACACACACACACACCACACACAAACACTAAACACACACACACACACCACACACACAAACACCAAACACACACACACACCACACATATACACACACCACACACACAAACACCAAACACACACACACACACCAGACACCCACACACACACCACACAGACACACAGACACACAGACACACACACAACCACACACACACCACACAAACACCAAACACACACACACCACAGACACCACACACACAAACACCAAACACACACACACCACACAAACACCAAACACACACACACACCACAGACACTCACACACACCACACACACAAACACCACACACACAAACACCACACACACCACACACAAACACCAAACACACACACACACCACAGACACCACACACACAAACACCACACACACAAACACACAAACACCAAACACACACACACACCACAGACACCACACACACAAACACCACACACACACACACACACACACACCACACACACACACCACACACCACACACACACACACACCACACACACCACACACACACACTGTTACAAAAAACGATTCTAAAAGCTTAGAGATCTCCAGTGAATACTAGAAAGGACAGCCCTTCTAGCATCCAGCCTGTTACTGGGTTTTCGTAACAAGTAGTCAGTATCCTTGTCCAATTATCCATTATTATTCAGTATTATTCAGTAGTGCTTCAGGATTACAACTGGTAGGCTACTAACTAGAGAAATTAAAATTTAATAAATTTATTAAGTCTAGAGGTATATTATCAAATTAAATTAAATTTTATCACAGTAATGAAAATAATATCAATCTCTCGAGTTCAATATTATTGTGCTGAAAGCACATATCACATTTATAATTCTTAAGTACGGTCTGGTACATTAACATTTAATAAGATATTACAAATATGTACAAGTAAGTTTGTGTATGCGTGTAAGTTCACTATGTCTCACGACTCGACTAGACTTAAACAAGTGACTGACAAAGTCCTCTAATAAACTAACTTCTTGACCGACTGGCAACCAGAACAGTCTGCTTGAACAATTAAAAGAATGCTAAGCCCAATAGCCATATAACAAGCGACTGCGACACAATCAGGATCAAGGAGATAATATAACGACACTAAGTAGGGACCATCAGCAGATCCTCCACCAAAGTTACAAAACTCCCATACTACTGAATCTAAGTTCAGCACAGGAAAAACCCTGACTGTGACAATACACAGAAACCAGTACAAAATTAGGTCAGAAGCTATAGCTAAG
>NC_091300.1:10304990-10459990 GCF_038502225.1 Cherax quadricarinatus
GGCCTCATACCACCAGCATGAGGCTAGTGTGGCCTCATACCACCAGCATGAGGCTAGTGTGGCCTCATACCACCAGCATGAGGCTAGTGTGGCCTCATACCACCAACATGAGGCTAGTGTGGCCTCATACCACCAGCATGAGGCTAGTGTGGCCTCATACCACCAACATGAGGCTAGTGTTGCCTCATACCACCAGCATGAGGCTAGTGTGGCCTCATACCACCAGCATGAGGCTAGTGTGGCCTCATACCACCAGCATGAGGCTAGTGTGGCCTCATACCACCAGCATGAGGCTAGTGTGGCCTCATACCACCAGCATGAGGCTAGTGTGGCCTCATACCACCAGCATGAGGCTAGTGTGGCCTCATACCACCAGCATGAAGCTAGTGTGGCCTCATACCACCAGCATGAAGCTAGGGTGGCCTCATACCACCATGAGGCTAGGGTGGCCTCATACCACCAGCATGAGGCTAGGGTGGCCTCATACCACCAGCATGAGGCTAGGGTGGCCTCATACCACCAGCATGAGGCTAGGGTGGCCTCATACCACCAGCATGAGGCTAGGGTGGCCTCATACCACCAGCATGAGGCTAGGGTGGCCTCATACCACCAGCATGAGGCTAGGGTGGCCTCATACCACCAGCATGAGGCTAGTGTGGCCTCATACCACCAGCATGAGGCTAGTGTGGCCTCATACCACCAGCATGAGGCTAGTGTGGCCTCATACCACCAGCATGAGGCTAGTGTGGCCTCATACCACCAGCATGAGGCTAGTGTGGCCTCATACCACCAGCATGAGGCTAGTGTGGCCTCATACCACCAGCATGAGGCTAGTGTGGCCTCATACCACCAGCATGAGGCTAGTGTGGCCTCATACCACCAGCATGAAGCTAGTGTGGCCTCATACCACCAGCATGAAGCTAGTGTGGCCTCATACCACCAGAATGAAGCTAGTGTGGCCTCATACCACCAGCATGAAGCTAGTGTGGCCTCATACCACCAGCATGAAGCTAGTGTGGCCTCATACCACCAGCATGAAGCTAGTGTGGCCTCATACCACCAACATAAGGCTAGTATGGCCTCATACCACCAGCATGAAGCTAGTGTGGCCTCATACCACCAGCATGAGGCTAGTGTGGCCTCATACCACCAGCATGAAGCTAGTGTGGCCTCATACCACCAGCATGAAGCTAGTGTGGCCTCATACCACCAACATAAGGCTAGTATGGCCTCATACCACCAGCATGAAGCTAGTGTGATCTCATACCACCAGCATGAGGCGAGCTACCTACACCTCTCTCACCAGCACCACCTGCTGCTACTGGAGCTACCTACAGCACAAGCTCCCTCACCTACTGCTGCTGCCTACACTTAACTCAACGCCACCTGCTGTTGCTGCTATTGCCTATCCCTCACTCACTACCATCTGCTGTTGCTGCAGCTGCCTGCACCTCGCCCACCACCACCTTATGCAGTTGCATACATCTCACCCACCACCACCTGCTGCTGTTTCCTACATCCCATCCACTTGCCGTCATCACACTCCACCTTGCCTGTAACACCTCTGGGCCACCATCACATACCACCTTGCCTGTAACACCTCTGGGCCACCATCACATACCACCTTGCCTGTAACACCTCTGGGCCACCATCACATACCACCTTGCCTGTAACACCTCTGGGCCACCATCACATACCACCTTGCCTGTAACACCTCTGGGCCACCATCACATACCACCTTACCTGTAACACCTCTGGGCCACCATCACACTCCACCTTGCCTGTAACACCTCTGGGTCACCATCACATACCACCTTGCCTGTAACACCTCTGGGTCACCATCACATACCACCTTACCTGTAACACCTCTGGGCCACCACCACATACCACCTTGCCTGTAACACCTCTGGGCCACCACCACATACCACCTTGCCTGTAACACCTCCTCTAGGCCACTGTTACGATATGGAGTGTTTAACATTAGGCTACTGATCCTTGATGGGGGATCAGTTACTAGGTTGGCTACTGTCTAGGGAAGAACTCCACAGCAACAAGGTTTTAGTGCTGCAAATATAGCGGTTTTAAGCACTTTCATTGCTAACCTTCTTTGTGTAGGATGGCTAAAACTCAAATAAAATTTGTCTCTTTAATAATAAAACTTACACAGGATCATATATCTATGAACTATATCTTAATTAAAATAGAGCAATAAAATTACCTTTTCTTTTATACATTAAAGATACTATTATATATATACAAGTATTGTTACGACACAAGAGTCTACTAGCAAACAATACCCAGTAGTAGAGTTAGGCAATCCATCTGTTGCTAAAATACCATTTTAGGTAATATGATCAGTTAACTCTTAGAAATCAGACTAGAAGTGGGAGTGCTAGTCAGAGTGTTGTGAAGGAACTCTCAGTGAGCGTGGTGAACCTACTCTCAGCGAGTGCTGTGAACCTACTCTCAGCGAGTGCTGTGAACCTACTCAGAGCAAGTGCTGTGAACCTACTCAGAGCAAGTGCTGTGAACCTACTCAGAGCAAGTGCTGTGAACCTACTCAGAGCAAGTGCTGTGAACCTACTCAGAGCAAGTGCTGTGAACCTACTCAGAGCAAGTGCTGTGAACCTACTCAGAGCAAGTGCTGTGAACCTACTCAGAGCAAGTGCTGTAAACCTACTCATAGCAAGTGCTGTGAACCTACTCAGAGCAAGTGCTGTGAACCTACTCAGAGCAAGGGCTGTGAACCTACTGACGGTACCACTGAGTGGTAAGCTGACGTCGGGTTGGTCACGTGATTGAGGGAGACAGGCCAGTACCTGAACTAGTAACTGGCGCTCCAACTAGTAGTTTCCCACTACATGAAAACACTTAATATAGACTAACAAAACATATTAGCATTAATATTAGCCTTAACATATATATTATAATAAAGAGGAGCACATCCTATTATAAAATATAACGGGTATGTGCATACTCGTAACAGCCACTATCATACACCACCTTGCCTGTAATACCTCCCCTGGGCCACCATCATACACCACCTTGCTTGTAACACCTCCCCTGGGCCACCATCATACACCACCTTGCTTGTAACACCTCCCATGGGCCACCATCATACACCACCTTGCTTGTAACACCTCCCCTGGGCCACCATCATACACAACCTTGCTTGTAACACCTCCCATGGGCCACCATCATACACCACCTTGCTTGTAACACCTCCCCTGGGCCACCATCATACACCACCTTGCTTGTAACACCTCCCCTGGCCACCATACACCACCTCGCTTGTAACACCTCCCCTGGGCCACCATCGTACACCACCTTGCATATAACACCTCCCCTGACCACCATCATACACCACCATGCTTATAACACCTCCACTGGGCCACCATCACACACCACCGCGCTTGTAACACCTCCCCTTGGCCACCATCGTACACCACCTTGCTTGTAGCACCTCCCCTGGGCCGCCATCATACACCACCTTGCTTGTAACACCTCGTCTGGGCCACTATCACATACCACGTTGCTTGTAACACCTCCCCTGGGCCACCATCATACACCACCTTGCTTGTAACACCTCCACTGGGCCACCATCGTACACCACCTTGCTTGTAACACCTCCACTGGGCCACCATCGTACACCACCTTGCTTGTAACACCTCCCCTGGGCCACCATCGTACACCACCTTGCTTGTAACACCTCCCCTGGGCCACCATCGTACACCACCTTGCTTATAACACCTCCCCTGGGCCACCATCCTACACCACCTTTCTTATAACACCTCCCTTGGGCCACCATCCTACACCACCTTGCTTGTAACACCTCCCCTGGGCCACCATCGTATACCACCTTGCTTATAACACCTCCCCTGGGCCACCATCCTACACCACCTTGCTTGTAACACCTCCCCTGGGCCACCATCGTACACCACCTTGCTTATAACACCTCCCCTGGGCCACCATCCTACACCACCTTGCTTATAACACATCCCCTGGGCCACCATCCTACACCACCTTGCTTGTAACACCTCCCCTGGGCCACCATCGTACATCACCTGGCTTGTAACACCTGTTACAAAAAACGCGATTCTAAAAAGCTTAGAGATCTCCAGTGAATACTAAAAAGGACTGCCCTTCTAGCATCCAGCCTGTTACTGGGTTTTCGTAACAATTAGTCAGTATCCTTGTCCAATTATCCATTAGAATTCAGTATGATTCAATAGTGCTTCAGGATTACAACTGGTAGGCTACTAACTAGAGAAAATAAAATTTAATAAATTTATTAATTAAGTCTAGAGGTATATTATCAAATTAAATTAAATCAATATCAACAAAATAAGAATAATCACAGTAATCAAAATAATAATAATCACTTCTCTCGTGTACAATATTATTGTGCTGAAAGCACATATCACATTTATAATTCTTAAGTACCGTCTGGTACATTAACATTTAATAATACAATATACAAATATGTACAAGTAAGTTTGTGTGTATGTGTGTAAGTGCTCTAAGTAGTTCACTATGTATCACGGCTCGACTAGACTTAAACAAGTGACTGACAAAGTCCTCAAATAAACTAACTTCTTGACCAACTGGCAATCTTAAGCCCAACAGCGATATAACAAGCAACAGCGACACAGAATCAGGATCAAGGAGATAATATAACGACGCTAAGTAAGGACCATCAGCAGATCCTCCACGAAAAGTCAAATAACTCCCATACTACTTAATCTAAGTTCAGCATAAGAAAATCCCCGACTGTGACAATACACAGATACCAGTACAAGTTAGGTCAGAAGCTACAGCTCAGGACCTGAGTTGCTCAGAGTGTCTAAGCGACACACAACCTCAGTACAATGACGAAAATCACTAAGTCTAGACAGTGTTCTGTGAACAGAGTTCTACAGAACTAACAATAATAATAAGAAAGAGACGATCTTCCAACAAGGGCCAATAAGGGAGATTTAGACTCGTCTTGTCTAGAATACGTCCAACCACCAAGCGAGTCTAGACCAGACTGAATACTTCAGGCGAGGTGTGATCACCCCCCCCCCTCTATCACGTGATAGCTCCATGTACAGTTGCTGCCCAGCAACAGAAGCCGGCATAGTAACGAGCAAAGAGCGATAATTACAGTAGTTAGACAATCAAGACTTGAACTATGAGCACATAATAATAATGTTACATCCTACCTAACAAAAGTAACTAAGACAAATAATAATATAAAGCAATATATTCACGATTTAGCTATTATCGCAAACATAAGCAATATAAAATTATATGAAAAGGTAATATACATTATATACATAATAATATACATCATATACATTGTAACCCATTCAGGGGTTGCAACACACCTCCCCTGGGTCACCATCGCACACCACGTTGCTTGTAACACCTCCCCTGGGCCACCATCATGCACCACCTTGCTTGTAACACCTTCCCTGGGCCACCATCGTACACCACCTTGCTTGTAACACCTTCCCTGGGCCACTATCATACGCCACCTTGCTTGTAACCCTTCCCAGGGCCACCATCCTATACCACGTTGCTTGTAACACCTCTCCTGGGCCACCATCGTACACCACCTTGCTTGTAACACCTCCCCTGGGCCACCATCATACACCACGTTGCTTGTAACACCTCCCTGGGCCACCATCGTACACCACGTTGCTTTTAACACCTCCCCTGGGCCACCCTCGTACACCACGTTGCTTGTAACACCTCTCCTGGGCCACCCTCATACACCACCTTGCTTATAACACTTTCCTGGGCCACCATCGTACGCCACGTTGCTTGTAACACCTCCCCTGGGCCACCATCGTACACCACCTTGCTTGTAACACCTCTCCTGGGCCACCATCATACACCACCTTGCTTGTAACACCTCCCCTGGGCCACCATCATACACCACGTTGCTTGTAACACTTCCCTGGGCCACCATCGTACACCACGTTGCTTGTAACACCTCCCATGGGCCACCATCATACACCACCTTGCTTGTAACACCTCCCCTGGGCCACCATCATACACCACGTTGCTTGTAACACTTACCTGGGCCACCATCATACACCACCTTGCTTGTAACACTTCCCTGGGCCACCATCGTACACCACGTTGCTTGTAACACCTCCCCTGGGCCACCATCATACACCACCTTGCTTGTAGCACTTCCCTGGACCACCATCGTACACCACGTTGCTTGTAACACCTCCCCTGGGCCACCATCATACACCACCTTGCTTATAGCACTTCCCTGGGCCACCATCGTACACCACGTTGCTTGTAACACCTCCCCTGGGCCACCATCATACACCACCTTGCTTGTAGCACTTCCCTGGGCCACCATCGTACACCACGTTGCTTGTAACACCTCCCCTGGGCCACCATCATACACCACCTTGCTTGTAACACCTCTCCTGGGCCACCATCACACGCACTACCAAAACTTCCCAAGTGTCTGGAAACTTTCGTCAAGGACCTCTTAAGTTGGCGCTGCTCCTGGGCGACGCAGAGGCTGAAGATATCCTGTCGTTGCAGCTCGTCCTGTGCGACGCAGAGGATGACGATATCCTGTCGTTGCAGCTCGTCCTGGACGACGCCGGCTATACCAACTTCGTGCCGCCTGAGCATATAGTTTGTCGTGCATCCCGTGCTCATCCTCTGAGCGGTAGGGCGGAAAAAAAATTACGGAGGTCACAATGGGCCTCAGACGCCGCTGATCACAGTACTGGCACCTTTTAAGATATCACAGGCGTTCCATATACTGCAGTCTTATCACACATCAAATCATCTACCAAATGCAATATATGGAAACTATTTTATCATTATCATTACTAGGTTACATTCTCGTTAAATAACAAATATTTTAGCCGGTGCAAAATCTCCATACAATCTCAAGATTTCAGATATCTTACCATTAACAATGAAGTGATTTGCCATTTCCTCTTGGGTTTGTTTGGGCGAGTCTCTAAATAGTTGAATGTTTGGAGACTAATATATAATGTTCCATTGTGTGGTTCTGGCTTCATGCAAACACTTTACATTTCACCTGACTGACACTTACATACAAACTGAGCTGTCAAAGGTACTTATAGCCTAGCCTCAGTCTGGCAGTGGCAACTTGCAGCATAGTGTGAAGATATCTTCATGTTGAAGCTGACTTGTATGGTATGCAAAGTCATGGAGAAGATTATCAGTAGAGTGGTGGAGCACCTAAAAAGACACAAGCTTATAAAAGAAAACCAGTACGTTTTCAGGTAAGGTAAATCCTGTCACAAACCAACTGGAGTTTTATAACAAGGTGACAGAAGACACGAAAAAGAGGGGTGGATAGACTGCATTTTCTTGGACTCTAATGCCTTCAACATAGTTCCTTACAAGAGGTTAATGCAAAAGCTAGAGGATCACGCACGCATAACAGGAAAGGTACGGTAATGGATCAGGGACGCACCAACGAGTCAGGGTACGTGACGAGGTGTCAGAGTGGCCGCCTGTGACGAGCGGGGTTCCACAGGGGTCAGTCCTAGGACCTGTACTGTTCTTATTATGTGAATGACATAACGGAAGGGATAGACTCATTAGAGTCCCTGTTTGCAGATGATGTGAAGTTAATGAGGAGAATTAAATCAGATGAGGATCAGGCAGGACTACAAAGAGACCTAGACAGGCTACAAGCCTGGTCCAGCAACTGGCTCCTTTAATTTAACCCCGCCATATGCAAAGTCATGAAGATCGGGGAAGGGCAAAGAAGACCGCAGACAGAGTATAGTCTAGGTGACCAAAGACTACAAACCTCACTCAAGGAAAAAGACCTTGGGGTGAGTATAATACCGAGCACATCTCCCGAAGAGCACATCAACCAGATAACTGCTGCAGTATATGGGCGCCTGGTAAACCTAAGAATAGCGTTCCGATACCTAAGTAAGGAATCGTTCAAGAGTCTGTATACCTCAGGCCCATATTGGAGTATGCAGAACCAGTCTGGAATCCACACCTGGTTAAGCACGTCAAGAAATTAGAGAAAGTGCAAAGGTTTGAAACAAAACAGAGCTAAGGAGATTGTCCTACGACGAAAGGTTAAGGGAAATCGGTCTGATGACACTGGAGGACAGAAGGGTTAAGGGAGACATGATAACGACATATAAAATACTGCGGGGAATTGATAAGGTGGACAAAGACAGGATGTTCCAGAGATGGAACACAGAAACAAGGGGTCACAATTGGAAGCTGAAGACTCCGATGAGTCAAAGGGATGTTATGAAGTATTTCTTCAGTCTTAGAGTTGTCAGGAAGTGGAATAGCCTAGAAAGTGACGTAGTGGAGGCAGGAACCATACATAGTTTTAAGATGAGGTATGATAAAGCTCATGGAGCTGGGAGAGAGAGGACCTAGTAGCACTCAGTGAAGAGGCAGGACCAGGAGCTATGACTCGACCCCACCACCACACGCACACATCCACATCCTCCAACACCACACACACACCCTCCAACACCACACACATACCCTCCAACACCACACACACATACCCTCCAACACCACACACATACCCTCCAACACCACACACACATACCCTCCAACACCACACACATACCCTCCAACACCACACACACATACCCTCCAACACCACACACACATACCCTCCAAGACCACACACATACCCTCCAACACCACACACATACCCTCCAACACATGGGTACTGGCTTGTGATGAGAAAATAAATGACCTTAGGCAGTCACATAAAAGAGAGTGAAGCCTCGGTATTGCACACTGACAAGGAATTGTCCTAGCATTCATCCTCCTGTTCCTCTTTCTCCTGTTTTTTCCTCGTAATCTCCCTACTATTCTTATTAATCCTCCTGCTGTTCCTCAGCTCCCGCCTCTTTCTTTTCCTCATATTCTTCGTAGACAGTCTTCATCCTATTCCTAATGCTCCTCTTCATATTCATTATCCTTCTCCTCCTTCCTTTATTCCTCGCAGTCAAATTCCTCCTACTGTTTCTTAGCCTCATCCTATTCATTATTCTCCAATTTATCCTCCTCCTATGCCTCATGGTCCTATTCCATCCCTAATTCTTATCCTCCTCTTCTTTTCCTCTTTCTCCTGGTGACAGATTTTTTAAGTACATATTTACTGACCTTATCAGGTATCCCTAAAGGAGGACCTTTAAGTGGCTGCCTTAATTTTTGTTCTTGTTTTCGTCCCCCAACTTTTCCATTTTCTTCTCGCTCGCAACTCGAGAACCATTCATCTGGTCGGACTCAAATTTTGAAAGCTAGTACACGGTAACGAGGACCAGATTCTAAGAACAACTGGCATGTGCAGGTGCCCTATGACCAAAATTATTGAACTCCTTCCCAGAAATGCACCGCATGCTATTGGCTTTCTTTTACGCCCACTATTATTTAATTATATGTAAACTACTACATTACCTGTATACTGCAGAAAAGAAATAAATTTATTATTATTATTAATCCTGGAATGGCTGGGATAACTTCCAAAATCCTCGGCGGTGTAGCTTGTAACGTTCATCAACGTAGCCTATTAATTCATCGCCGGTGAGAGTGAAATTGAAGTGAGTAGGAGCCGATCTGACCGTTCGATGTATAAAACAGTGCGAAACTCTGATTCACTTTTAATCCCGATCAAAATATATACATCCGCCTTTTCTAAATGGCTTAAGTATTTAATCTTTGATGCATCTTCCGGCCAGGATAGTACCCATTCAGTTTAGTCTATGTGCTGGGCAACTTAATCAATATTTTTTTTAAACTCGGAATCGCTGAAATAATCATCAAATTGGACTGCTTTAAAAAACATACACAAAAAAAATGTTCTTACAGGATTGTAAAGAATTTTAAAATTAATATATCTGTAAAAAGAAAAAAAATGAATATTCGAGTTGTTAATAATATTTTTAATTCTCCAGAGTTGAGTGAGACCTTAAATACTGAACGGCGTAATGCCCTTTGTTAGCACTATCTTCATGCCTTCTAATGTTTTCGTGTATAACCTTAGAACACCTTGCCTAATTTACTTCAGATCTCAAACCCTGGTCAACTATTATTAAACGAAGGTTCGTAGAACAACTGACATGGGTATGTCATCTCTCCTCAGTTTTATCATTCGCTAAAATGATTTCCAAAAGATTCCTTATAAGATCCTCTTTTGATTGGCAACACAATTTTAATACTTGGGCATTAAAAATCTTAATACCCAGGTATAAATAACCATAATACCCAGGTATTGAAAATCTTAATACCCGAGTATTTAAAAAATTAATACTCAGGCATTAAATATCTGATGCCAGGATATTTATCATTTTTAATACCCGGGTGTTAAACATTTTAAAACCTGTGGATTTAAAATACTCACAAGCATAAACATACACACGTATACATATTTTAATTTTGCCGCATTAGAACTTCATGATCACTCTGCATTGCTCCCTTTGCGTGCACTGAGGTAGCGAAGGCTGGGCTTACGAGATACGGAAATACCATTCTCGGATCGCCCAGCGACCGAAATACAGCAAGCTATAAAGGGATCTGATGTGTATTTTCAAGAGACATTAACTCAGTTGCTTGAAGAAGATGACAATGTATTTAATTTGTTTATATAAAGAAGCGAAGAGTGCTTCTTTAGTGAGGCTGTTGCCTTTGATGATTGTTCACGAGTGGCATTATGATGCGTGCTGTGTTGGAGGTATCCTCTCTCTCTCTCTCTCTCTCTCTCTCTCTCTCTCTCTCTCTCTCTCTCTCTCTCTCTCTCTCTCTCAGGACTACAATCCACAAGTCTCCTTCATCTCATGAACAACGAAGAAGCTGTTTTCTTACAGAGCAAGCCAATTATAACTTTGGGGAGAGTGAGTTTTCTATAAATTGCATAATTAATATTAATTTGTAAAAATATAACATATAGCGGAGGTATGTAGAGGCGAAGACACGGTTACTAAGAGACAGGATTTGAGCTTTTGTAGGTTTTTATGAGGTGATCTTATCGGAGCACCGTCATCCTTCGGAAGAAGAGTAGCACTGAATTAGGTGCCTGGCTTCTCAAAACTACTAAGAGATCCAAGGGTTGCAACCTTCCTTTTCCAGCGTCTCAGTGTAGCGATCCAGAGAGGGAATGCCTACTAGTTCCTTCGTTCCCTCCCAGCCTCAGAGGTACTTGATGACTTCCGCAACCTCGCTAAAATAATGACCTATTTTGTATGTGCGTGTGTGCAGTATTCATTTTTTTATTAATATATAACTAAATTTTAAAAGATAAGGTGGCAAAAGAAATACTCAAACAGACGTCTTTAGCGAAGTGCACACGTCCAGTAACTCATCAAAATCCTCCTTCAGAGTGAAGGCACTGTACTTCCCACTTCAGAACTCATGTATGTGTATGTGCATCAGATTGGGTCATGTATACATATATTTTTTTTATATCTGCAAAACCTGTTCGATATAAACGACGATACGGGTAGGGTTAGAACCCATGGCAAGTGAGTCGTAGCTGGCTAAATCAAGATTCATCCAATTAGGTATATTTATACGAAAGAGGAAGATTAGCACGAGCCCCACTGTGACCACAAATGCAAGTTTTTACAGATGAATCTCACGCCAGCGTGACCGTGATGAACTCTAGCTCATGTCCCCTCAAAGCGGTCATCATGACTCACTAAATCGTAATGACACGATTGCAAACAAACGAGGATACGGGTGGGGTTAGAACCCATGGCAAGTGAGTCTTAAAGCGGCAGGTTTTTAACCTCACCCGTACTGTGGCTTGTATGCACGAGTGTTATTACCCCTTCCATATTCAATATAATTTTGTAATATTCAATACTATCCAATGAGGACACAGCAAGCCCTGAGTGTGTCATCCACCGAGGACACACCAAGCCCTGAGTGTGTCATCCACCGAGGACACACCAAGCCCTGAGTGTGTCATCCACCGAGGACACAGCAAGCCCTGAGTGTGTCATCCACCGAGGACACACCAAGCCCTGAGTGTGTCATCCACCGAGGACACACCAAGCCCCGAGTGTGTCATCCACCGAGGACACACCAAGCCCTGAGTGTGTCATCCACCGAGGACACACCAAGCCCTGAGTGTGTCATCCACCGAGGACACACCAAGCCCTGAGTGTGTCATCCACCGAGGACACAGCAAGCCCTGAGTGTGTCATCCACCGAGGACACAGCAAGCCCTGAGTGTGTCATCCACCGAGGACACAGCAAGCCCTGAGTGTGTCATCCACCGAGGACACACCAAGCCCTGAGTGTGTCATCCACCGAGGACACAGCAAGCCCTGAGTGTGTCATCCACCGAGGACACAGCAAGCCCTGAGTGTGTCATCCACCGAGGACACACCAAGCCCTGAGTGTGTCATCCACCGAGGACACACCAAGCCCTGAGTGTGTCATCCACCGAGGACACACCAAGCCCTGAGTGTGTCATCCACCGAGGACACACCAAGCCCTGAGTGTGTCATCCACCGAGGACACACCAAGCCCTGAGTGTGTCATCCACCGAGGACACACCAAGCCCTGAGTGTGTCATCCACCGAGGACACACCAAGCCCTGAGTGTGTCATCCACCGAGGACACAGCAAGCCCTGAGTGTGTCATCCACTGAGGACACACCAAGCCCTGAGTGTGTCATCCACCGAGGACACAGAAAGCCCTGAGTGTGTCATCCACCGAGGACACACCAAGCCCTGAGTGTGTCATCCACCGAGGACACACCAAGCCCTGAGTGTGTCATCCACCGAGGACACACCAAGCCCTGAGTGTGTCATCCACCGAGGACACACCAAGCCCTGAGTGTGTCATCCACCGAGGACACAGCAAGCCCTGAGTGTGTCATCCACTGAGGACACACCAAGCCCTGAGTGTGTCATCCACCGAGGACACACCAAGCCCTGAGTGTGTCATCCACCGAGGACACAGCAAGCCCTGAGTGTGTCATCCACCGAGGACACACCAAGCCCTGAGTGTGTCATCCACCGAGGACACACCAAGCCCTGAGTGTGTCATCCACCGAGGACACACCAAGCCCTGAGTGTGTCATCCACCGAGGACACACCAAGCCCTGAGTGTGTCATCCACCGAGGACACAGCAAGCCCTGAGTGTGTCATCCACCGAGGACACACCAAGCCCTGAGTGTGTCATCCACCGAGGACACACCAAGCCCTGAGTGTGTCATCCACCGAGGACACACCAAGCCCTGAGTGTGTCATCCACCGAGGACACACCAAGCCCTGAGTGTGTCATCCACCGAGGACACAGCAAGCCCTGAGTGTCATCCACCGAAGACACAGCAAGCCCTGAGTGTGTCATCCACCGAGGACACACCAAGCCCTGAGTGTGTCATCCACCGAGGACACACCAAGCCCTGAGTGTGTCATCCACCGAGGACACACCAAGCCCTGAGTGTGTCATCCACCGAGGACACACCAAGCCCTGAGTGTGTCATCCACCGAGGACACAGCAAGTCTTGAGTGTGTCATCCACCGAGGACACTCCAAGCCCTGAGTGTGTCATCCACCGAGGACACAGCAAGTCTTGAGTGTGTCATCCACCGAGGACACACCAAGCCCTGACTGTGTCATCCACCGAGGTCACAGCAAACTTTGAGTATGATCTATCAAGGACACAACAAACCTTGAGGGTA
Organism: Cherax quadricarinatus; assembly: GCF_038502225.1. NCBI lineage: Eukaryota > Metazoa > Arthropoda > Malacostraca > Decapoda > Parastacidae > Cherax > Cherax quadricarinatus. Next base: position 10,318,670 of record NC_091300.1, read on the forward strand.
TTATCAATCAAGAACACAACAAACCTTGAGTGTCATCCATTAAGGACACAGCAAACCTTGAGTGTCATCCATTAAGGACACAGCAAACCTTGAGTGTCATCCATTAAGGACACAATAAACCTTGAGTGTCATCCATTAAGGACACAGCAAACCTTGAGTGTCATCCATTAAGGACACAGTAAACCTTGAGTGTCATCCATTAAGGACACAGCAAATCTTGAGTGTCATCCATTAAGGACACAGCAAATCTTGAGTGTCATCCATTAAGGACACAATAAACCTTGAGTGTCATCCATTAAGGACACAGTAAACCTTGAGTGTCATCCATTAAGGACACAATAAACCTTGAGTGTCATCCATTAAGGACACAATAAACCTTGAGTGTCATCCATTAAGGACACAGCAAATTTTGAGTGTCATCCATTAAGGACACAGCAAATTTTGAGTGTCATCCATTAAGGACACAATAAACCTTGAGTGTCATCCATTAAGGACACGGTAAAGCTAGAGTACCATCCATCAAGGACGCAGTCAACCTTGAAGCCGGGGTAACCCAAGTCTTCCAGCGGAACACGCAAAACAATGCCATTCTCAAAGAGGACAAATTTCAGCTAATTCCCTATGAAAAATGTGAAGATATAAAAACTAGAACAAAGTATAAAAGACAACAATCACAACACTCAGCAGGACAGAGGGATGTAAGAAATCTGTGGGTAACAATGTCGGTGCATCATAAATTCAATAAAGCCAATGGAGTTAATATCAACACTGGACTAATGGTTGGATGGATAACAAGAACCTTCAAAACACAATATGTCAAGCCACTGACGATACCCTTCAGACAAAAATACCGTATCTCTGCATGAAAAACTGAACATCTACAGAATGTGCACTTAACTATAATTGCCCATATCTGTTCAGTCAAACACCTAAACTACTGGGAAAATTTAAAATAGTTCGACCTTTATTCTCTATACCGCAGAAAAAAAGGTATATCATAATTTTCACCTGGAATACAGTTGTGGGTTTGGTTCCAAATCTGCACAACACAATCGCTCCTAACGAGAGCAGGAGACGTGGAAGACTGGAAAATACTCATAATGAATATCAGGAAGGGAATATAATACACTAAAAGAAAACTTACTATTAAAGGTCCAATTGTTTTTCAACTTGTACACTACACCACTGTCTTCACTACATCACTGTCTTCACTACACCACTGTCTTCACTACACCACTGTCTTCACTACACCACTGTCCTGGATAGAGGCATGGTTGACAAATAGGCAGCAGAGAGTTTGCATAAATGGGGAGAAATCAGAGTGGGGAAGCGTCACGAGCGGTGTTCCACAGGGGTCAGTGTTGGGCCCCCTGCTGTTCACAATCTACATAAACGACATAGATGAGGGCATAAAGAGCGACATCGGCAAGTTTGCCGATGACACCAAAATAGGCCGTCGAATTCATTCTGACGAGGACATTCGAGCACTCCAGGAAGATTTGAATAGACTGATGCAGTGGTCGGAGAAGTGGCAGATGCAGTTTAATATAGACAAATGCAAAGTTCTAAATGTTGGACAGGACAATAACCATGCCACATATAAACTAAATAATGTAGATCTTAATATTACGGATTGCGAAAAAGATTTAGGAGTTCTGGTTAGCAGTAATCTGAAACCAAGACAACAGTGCATAAGTGTTCGCAATAAAGCTAATAGAATCCTTGGCTTCATATCAAGAAGCATAAATAATAGGAGTCCTCAGGTTGTTCTTCAACTCTATACATCCTTGGTTAGGCCTCATTTAGATTATGCTGCACAGTTTTGGTCACCGTATTACAGAATGGATATAAATTCTCTGGAAAATGTACAAAGGAGGATGACAAAGATGATCCCATGTATCAGAAACCTTCCCTATGAGGATAGACTAAGGGCCCTGAAACTGCACTCTCTAGAAAGACGTAGAATTAGGGGGGATATGATTGAGGTTTATAAGTGGAAGACAGGAATAAATAAAGGGGATGTAAATAGTGTGCTGAAAATATCTAGCCTAGACAGGACTCGCAGCAATGGTTTTAAGTTGGAAAAATTCAGATTCAGGAGGGATATAGGAAAGTACTGGTTTGGTAATAGAGTTGTGGATGAGTGGAACAAACTCCCAAGTACCGTTATAGAGGCCAGAACGTTGTGTAGCTTTAAAAATAGGTTGGATAAATACATGAGTAGATGTGGGTGGGTGTGAGTTGGACCTGATAGCTTGTGCTAACAGGTCGGTTGCCGTGTTCCTCCCTTAAGTCAATGTGACCTGACCTGACTAGGTTGGGTGCATTGGCTTAAGCCGGTAGGGACTTGGACCTGCCTCGCATGGGCCAGTAGGCCTTCTGCAGTGTTCCTTCGTTCTTATGTTCTTATGTTCTTATGTCTTCACTACACCACTGTCTTCACTACACCACTGTCTTCACTACACCACTGTCTTCACTACACCACTGTCTACACTACACTGTCTTCACTACACCACTGTCTACAATACACCACTGTCTACACTACACCACTGTCTACAATACACCACTGTCTACAATACACCACTGTCTACAATACACCACTGTCTACACTACACAACTGTCTACATTACACTGTCTTCACTACACCACTGTCTACACTACACCACTGTCTACACTACACCACTGTCTACACTACACCACTGTCTTCACTACACTGTCTTCACTACAACAGTCTACACTACACTGTCTTCACTACACTGTCTTCACTACACCACTGTCTACACTACACCACTGTCTACACTACACCACTGTCTACACTACACCACTGTCTTCACACCACTGTCTTCACTACACCACTGTCTTCACTACACCACTGTCTACATTACACCACTGTCTTCACTACACCACTGTCTACATTACACCACTGTCTTCACTACACTACTGTATGCACTACACCACTGTCTACACTACACCACTGTCTTCACTACACCACTGTCTACACTACACTGTCTGTACTACACCACTGTCTTCGCTACACCACTGTCTACACTATACCACTGTCTACACTACACCACTGTCTACACTACAAGTCTTCACTACACCATTGTCTACACTACACCACTGTCTACACTACACCACTGTCTACACTACACCACTGTCTTCGCTACACCACTGTCTTCGCTACACCACTGTCTTCGCTACACCACTGTCTACACTACACCACTGTCTACACTACACTGCACTACACCACTGTCTTCACTACACAACTGTCTTCACTACACAACTGTCTTCACTACACAATTGTCTTCACTACACAACTGTCTACACTACACCACTGTCTACACTACACCACTGTCTACACTACACCACTGTCTTGACTACACCACTGTCTTGACTACACCAGTCTTGACTACACCACTGTCTTCGCTACAACACTGTCTACACTACACCACTGTCTACACTACACTGCACTACACCACTGTCTTCACTACACCACTGCCTTCACTACACCACTGTCTACACTACACCACTGTCTACAATACACCACTGTCTTCGCTACATCACTGTCTTCGCTACACCAGTCTTCGCTACACCACTGTCTACACTACACCACTGTCTACACTACACTGCACTACACCACTGTCTTCACTACACCACTGCCTTCACTACACCACTGTCTTCACTACACAACTGTCTTCACTACACAACTGTCTTCACTACACAACTGTCTTCACTACACCACTGCCTTCACTACACAACTGTCTTCACTACACAACTGTCTTCACTACACAACTGTCTTCACTACACAACTGTCTTCACTACACAACTGTCTTCACTACACAACTGTCTTCACTACACAACTGTCTTCACTACACAACTGTCTTCACTACACAACTGTCTTCACTACACAACTGTCTTCACTACACAACTGTCTACACTACACTGTCTTCACTACACTGTCTACACTACACCACTGTCTACACTACACCACTGTCTACACTACACCACTGTCTTGACTACACCACTGTCTTCACTACACCACTGTCTTCACTACACCACTGTCTTCACTACACCACTGTCTTCACTACACCACTGTCTTCACTACACCACTGTCTACACTACACCACTGTCTTCACTACACCACTGTCTTCACTACACCACTGTCTTCACTACACTGTCTTCACTACACCAGTCTTCAATACAACACTGTCTTCAGTACACTATTGTCTTCACTACACCACTGTCTTCACTACACCACTGTCATCACTACACCACTGTCATCACTACACTATCATCACTACACCACTGTCACCACTACACCACTGTCATCACTACAACACTGCTTTTACTGCACTACTGCCATTGCTACACCACTGTCTTCAGTCACTGCTGTCTTCACTCACCACTGACTTCACTACACCACTGTCATCACTACACCACTGTCTTCATTATACCGCTGTCTTCACTACTGCAGTCTTCACCACACCACTGTCTTCACCACGCCACTGTCTTCACCACGCCACTATCTTCACCACACCACTGTCTTCGTCACACCACTGTCTTCGTCACACCACTGTCTTCACCACACCACTGTCTTCGTCACACCACTGTCTTCACCACACCACTGTTTTCACCACGCCACTGTCTTCACCACGCGACTGTCTTCGTCACACCACTGTCTTCGTCACACCACTGTCTTCGTCACACCACTGTCTTCGTCACACCACTGTCTTCGTCACACCACTGTCTTCGCCACACCAGTCTTCGCCACACCAGTCTTCACCACACCACTGTCTTCACCACACCACTGTCTTCACCACACCACTGTCTTCACCACACCACTGTCTTCACCACACCACTGTCTTCACCACACCACTGTCTTCACCACACCACTGTCTTCACCACACTAATGTCTGTCTTAAGAGTGAATTTATCAACAACTTTCAATAAACTGCTTGTCAGCAGACTCCTCTTGGGAGGTGCCTTGATGCCCGTGAGGGGCTCTTGATCCATGGAAATAGATTATTCATTCTGCTTCTATCATGCCTGATTACTTCTCAATTCTCCGGGGCTACGTGATCCCTACAGGTTAAGCGCTTCCCTCTTGGTTAAAAAAAAAGCTGAGTCAGTTGGAATGCTGGCAGCTAATACCAACAGTCTGACTGATCAGGTAGTCAATCAGAAGGCCTGGTCATTTTTTTTTTTTTGTTGTAATTTTTCAAGTTAAAGGTTATGTTTCACGAGAAGTTTTACAGTATTTTAACTTCAGTTTCTTTATGTAACTTTGCCATTACTAGGATCTGCAGTACATACATGAGAGTGAGTCGCGGGGGCGATGCTTCCCAAGGTCCTTTAAAGGTCTATCACCTCTCCCTTGAGCGGAATAATAAACATAATCATGAACAGCTTCTGGCGGCCAGCGTTCCTGTACATTTGAGATGAATGGTATAAAATACCGACACGATGGAAAAATAAACGCAAATGCAGTATACTTTGATTCTTTGACAACGTTTCGCCCACATAGCGGGCTTTATGAAGTCACAAATAGGTACATCTGTCTGACTTGATAAAGGATCGCTTTATACCGTATTTGTTTATTTTTCATTCATGAACATTATTATAAAGCGTTGAACTGTTACAATCCAGGAACCAACAGACTTATAGGTGAGAATAATGCCATTAATAGCGGGCGGGGGATCAAGCCCACCTACCTTCTTGTGCTAAAGGACCTTCGCGGGTTTAGCGCCTTAAGAAATATAATACAACTATTTTATATTTTTCCCTACTATAGTCGCGTCTGATACAGCTTTCCTCTTTCACAATGCCTTGCTGTATGATCCATAAGGGTTTAGCGCCTAACATTATTATTAAACAATGCCTTAAAACCTTTCAAATCGTACTTCTAATAACATGTTCATTTTTCCACTAAAATCTACCTCGTCCATAATTAGTATAACGTTGGTAGCGTTTACCCGCGAGTAAAGAGTTCACTGGACTACAAAGGTGACGTGTTAAAATATGTGGGTTGATAATGCGTTAGTGGGCGCCACTTGTAACTTAACACGTTGATGGTAGCGCTAAGTGACAAAGTGGCTACTGTTGCACGGATTAATGTTGAGTACACGAGGGGAAGGAGGAGGAGTAGGTGATAGTTTGTTAAGACGTAGTAAGTCGTGGAGGAGGTAATTATTTGTTTAGGTGATGCACGTAGTAAAGGACGTAATAGTTTATTAGGGTGTAATAAGTAGCAGAGGAGGAGGTGGTAGAGATAATAGTTTCTCAGGAAGTATTACGTAAGAGGAAGTAATAGTTTATTAGGGCGTAATACGTAGTGGAGGTCCTCCACTACGTATTACTATTATTGTTAGGACGTAACAAGTAGTGGAAGAGGACGGTAACAAGTAGTGGAAGAGGACGGTAACAAGTAGTGGAAGAGGACGGTAACAAGTAGTGGAAGAGGAGGGTAACAAGTAGTGGAAGAGGACGGTAACAAGTAGTGGAAGAGGAGGGTAACAAGTAGTGGAAGAGGATGGTAACAAGTAGTGGATGAGGACAGTAACAAGTAGTGGAAGAGAAGGGTAACAAGTAGTGGAAGAGGAGGGTAACAAGTAGTGGAAGAGGAGGGTAACAAGTAATGGAAGAGGGTAACAAGTAGTGGAAGAGGAGGGTAACAAGTAGTGTTAGAGGAGGGTAACAAGTAGTGGAAGAGGACGGTAACAAGTAGTGGAAGAGGACGGTAACAAGTAGTGGAAGAGGAGGGTAACAAGTAGTGGAAGAGGAGGGTAACAAGTAGTGGAAGAGGAGGGTAACAAGTAGTGGAAGAGGAGGGTAACAAGTAGTGGAAGAGGAGGGTAACAAGTAGTGGAAGGGCGGTAGTGGTCTGTTAGGGCGTAATAGCAGAGGTGGAGGTAACTGTTGGCAAGTAGAGGAAGCGGTACCAGTTTACTAGGTCATAGTAAATAGTGGTTGAAAAAATAGTTTGTCTGGACGTAGTAAGTAGTGAAAGGCAATGTAACAGTTTGTTTAGACGTAACTGAGTAGTAAAAGACAAGATAATTGTTTGTTTGGACGCAGTCAACAGTCGAAGAGGTTACTGTTTGAACGCAGAAAGTAGTGAAGGTAATATAGTTTGTCAGAACGCAGAGAATAGCGGAAGAGGAGGAAGTGGTGATAACAGGTTGTCAGGACGTAAGAAATTTTTGGAGGTAATAGTCTATCAAGATATTTTAAGTATTGGAGGAAGAAACTATTTGTTAGGATGTAGTAAGCTTTGTTTACAGTGTGTGGGGAGGGAGGGAGACAGAAGGGGCAGTCTGGGCACTTTAAGTATTGCACACCATCAGCCTGTTGCTTCTCCTCTACCTGGCGCCCACCCTCCACCTCCAGTAACCCACCCTCCACCTCCAGTAACCCACCCTCCTCGTCCTAACACCTACCTCTTGCCTCGCGGCCGCCCCTTCGCGCCTCCACAGATGTCTTGGGCTGGGTCACAGTCACAGATCCTCGACCACACCACAATCCTCGCCGATTCCTCAAAAACTACTGATCGACACTATTAGTTAGTTGAGGTCAGGTGTTTGTAACGAGCGCGACACGGCCAAGCAGCGAGCACTCACCGCCGAGTTAAGTGGAGTCCAACAAAGTGACATGGGACGGTAGTTGCTCAAGGGCGAGGTTGAAGGAGGAGCCACGAGCAAGACCTCGGCACCACACCGGCATCCGAGCGCAACTGGCTGCTCAACTACCTGCATCTCTCCTTGTGTGGGGCGCCGCTAGATGGCTCCTCCGGCGGCGGGGTTGTCTCATACGCCCAGGAATAAGCTCACTTTTTTCCCCGACCAGCTCAACAATGGATTCAACCATATCAAATCTCCAGCTTGAAGACCTAAACTAGGGCTAAAAGATATATATTTGCCAATCAGTGCATTGTTCTCTCCCTGGAGAAAACAAGTAAGGGAAAATAAACGTTTATGAAACATTGTGGAGAGGGTTAAGGGCAAGAGGAGCCTCGTATTGCCTCTCGCGCACACAGATCAATATCCAGATGCTGGAAGCGAGGGGAGCTCACCAGGCGTCACCCTTCACACTCTGACGTCACTCCTCCAACCACCAATCACAATTCATGGCATCCAACAGGTGGCCAATGGCGTGACGCCGGAGATTAAAAAACAATGAGCATACTATTTTTGATTGGCTTTCAAGTTCCATGTGCGATGATAGTAAGTAGTGGGAGCCGACGGGGGACGGACGAGACTCCTAACACCAGTCCGCTAACGCAGCCACACTTAGCATTATCAGCCATTAACTTTTTTCTGAAGAGTTCTTTAAGCAGTCATATTTATGATTGTTATCAGGAAGAATGGAGCACCTAGACACAGCACCACCTACCATACTCAGATTGCTCCCCTCAAGTGCCACTCAGTCATCTCCGTAATCAAAGTATTGACTGATAAACTGAACTTATAAGTATTGTGTCATATAAAAATAAATGTAATTCGTATTAATTTAAAATAGATGTTAAAGTTTTCCTGAAATATTCCTCAACCTGTGCATACACACCATCCAAAAAGTGCCAGTTTAATTCACACTAAACAAGTCGAAAATCTTGAGGTTAGGTAATATATACTTACATGCAGTCTGAAAAGCGAGGAAGTTCAATTTCTTTATATTTATCTAATGATCCAGGGAAGCGAGTTATGCTCAAGTGAGAGTCGTAAACTAGACGGGGGTTTTAAGAGAGAGAGCGTGTTAAAATCTTTATGGTATAATAGTTCAGAGTCAAGCTTGTGTAATTGCTGTTGTAGTGAGTATTGTTCACTACCAGCGACCACTTCTTGAAAGTCGTCAGATGATTTTGATTGTCTGGCCAGGCTGAACCTTGTTCCTGAATTAAGTCGTAATATATCATAGTAGATTTATCATGGTATTTGTCATGATGTAACTAATATACACAATATATATATATATATATATATATATATATATATATATATATATATATATATATATATATATATATATATATATATATATATATATATATATATATATATATATATATATATATATATATATATATATATGTGTGTGTGTGTGTACAAATAACCAGCACATAGGAGAGAGGAGCTTACGATTGTCACTGTATTGTGCCTTTTTGTTCTCTCCCTCTCGCTCACTCTCTCTCTCTCTCTATCTACCTATATATATATATATATCTATATATATATATATATATATATATATATATATATATATATATATATATATATATATATATATATATATATATATATATTATACATATATATATATATATATATATGTATATATATATATATATATGTGTGTGTGTGTGTGTGTGTGTACTCACCTAGTTGAGGCTGCGGGAGTCGAGTCCGAGCTCCTGGCCCCGCCTCTTCACTGATCGCTACAAGGTCACTCTCCCTGAGCCGTGAGCTTTATCATACCTCTGCTTAAAGCTATGTATGGATCCTGCCTCCATTACATCGCTTCCCAAACTTACTGACTACTCTGTGGCTGAAGAAATACTTCCTAACATCCCTGTGATTCATCTGTGTCTTCAGCTTCCAACTGTGTCCCCTTGTTATTGTGTCCAATCTCTGGAACATCCTGTCTTTGTCCACCTTGTCAATTCCTCTCAGTATTTTGTATGTCGTTATCATGTCCCCCCTATCTCTCCTGTCCTCCAGTGTCGTCAGGTTGATTTCCCTTAACCTCTCCTCGTAGGACATACCTCTTAGCTCTGGGACTAGTCTTGTTGCAAACCTTTGCACTTTCTCTAGTTTCTTCACGTGCTTGGCTAGGTGTGGGTTCCAAACTGGTGCCGCATACTCCAATATGGGCCTAACGTACACGGTGTACAGGGTCCTGAATGATTCCTTATTAAGATGTCGGAATGCTGTTCTGAGGTTTGCCAGGAGCCCATATGCTGCAGCAGTTATTTGGTTGATGTGCGCTTCAGGAGATGTGCCTGGTGTTATACTCACCCCAAGATCTTTTTCCTTGAGTGAGGTTTGTAGTCTCTGGCCCCATAGACTGTACTCCGTCTGCGGTCTTCTTTGCCCTTCCCCAATCTTCATGACTTTGCACTTGGTGGGATTGAACTCCAGGAGCCAATTGCTGGACCAGGTCTGCAGCCTGTCCAGATCCCTTTGTAGTTCTACCTGGTCTTCGATCGAGTGAATTCTTCTCATCAACTTCACGTCATCTGCAAACAGGGACACCTCAGAGTCTATTCCTTCCGTCATGTCGTTCACAAATACCAGAAACAGCACTGGTCCTAGGACTGACCCCTGCGGGACCCCGCTGGTCACAGGTGCCCACTCTGACACCTCGCCACGTACCATGACTCGCTGCTGTCTTCCTGACAAGTATTCCCTGATCCATTGTAGTGCCTTCCCTGTTATCCCTGCTTGGTCCTCCAGTTTTTGCACCAATCTCTTGTGTGGAACTGTGTCAAACGCCTTCTTACAGTCCAAGAAAATGCAATCCACCCACCCCTCTCTCTCTCTTGTCTTACTGCTGTCACCATGTCATAGAACTCCAGTAGGTTTGTGACACAGGATTTCCCGTCCCTGAAACCATGTTGGCTGCTGTTGATGAGATCGTTCCTTTCTAGGTGTTCCACCACTCTTCTCCTGATAATCTTCTCCATGATTTTGCATACTATACATGTCAGTGACACTGGTCTGTAGTTTAATGCTTCATGTCTGTCTCCTTTTTTTAAAGATTGGGACTACATTTGCTGTCTTCCATGCCTCAGGCAATCTCCCTGTTTCGATAGATGTATTGAATATTGTTGTTAGGGGTACACATAGCACCTCTGCTCCCTCTCTCAATACCCATGGGGAGATGTTATCTGGCCCCATTGCCTTTGAGGTATCTAGCTTACTCAGAAGCCTCTTCACTTCTTCCTCGGTGGTGTGCACTGTGTCCAGCACTTGGTGGTGTGCCCCACCTCTCCGTCTTTCTGGAGTCCCTTCTGTCTCCTCTGTGAACACTTCTTTGAATCTCTTGTTGAGTTCTTCACATACTTCACGGTCATTTCTTGCTGACTCTCCTCCTTCCTTCCTTAGCCTGATTACCTGGTCCTTGACTGTTGTTTTCCTCCTGATGTGGCTGTACAACAGTTTTGGGTCAGATTTGGCTTTCGCTGCTTTGTCATTTTCATATTGTCTTTGGGCCTCCCTTCTTATCTGTGCATATTCGTTTCTGGCTCTACGACTGGTCTCCTTATTCTCCTGGGTCCTTTGCCTTCTATATTTCTTCCATTCCCTAGCACACTTGGATTTTGCCTCCCTGCACCTTTGGGTAAACCATGGGCTCATCCTGTGTGTGTGTGTATGTGTGTGTGTGTGTGTGTGTGTGTGTGTGTGTGTGTGTGCGTGCGTGCGTGCATGCGTGCGTGTGTGTGTGTGTGTGTGTGTGTGTGTGTAGATACTGTGGTTGGTGTTTTTCTCAATATATCGTTCTTTCTCTAAGGTAACAACTATCACAGGAAGAAGGGTTGACTACAGTGAAAAAGTAATGACGAGGCACCGGAAAGATATAGTGTGTAGTTGAGAATATTATGTGAAGGTGTGCCAGAGTGTTGATGCTAGAGGAAGGTAGGTAGATGCTGGAAGGTGGGTGCTGGAAGGTGGGTGCTGAAAGGTGGGTGTTGGAAGGTGGATGCTGGAAGGTGGGTGCTGGAAGGTGGGTGTTGGAAGGTGGATGCTGGAAGGTGGGTGCTGGAAAGTGGGTGCTGGAAGGTAGATGCTGGAAGGTGGGTGCTGGAAGGTGGATGCTGGAAGGTGGGTGCTGGAAGGTGGGTGCTGGAAGGTGGGTGCTGGAAGGTGGATGCTGGAAGGTGGGTGCTGGAAGGTGGATGCTGGAAGGTGGGTGCTGGAAGGTGGGTGCTGGAAGGTGTGTGCTGGAAAGTGGATGCTGTAAGATGGATGCTGGAAGGTGGGTGCTGGAAGGTAGATGCTGGAAGGTGGGTGCTGGAAGGTGGGTGTTGGAAGGTGGATGCTGGAAGGTGGGTGCTGGAAGGTGGGTGCTGGAAGGTGGGTGCTGGAAGGTGGGTGTTGGAAGGTGGATGCTGGAAGGTGGGTGCTGGAAGGTGGGTGCTGGAAGGTGGGTGCTGGAAGGTGGATGCTGGAAGGTGGGTGCTGGAAGGTGGGTGCTGGAAGGTGGGTGCTGGAAGGTGGATGCTGGAAGGTGGGTGCTGGAAGGTGGATGCTGGAAGGTGGGTGCTGGAAGGTGGGTGCTGGAAGGTGTGTGCTGGAAAGTGGATGCTGTAAGATGGATGCTGGAAGGTGGGTGCTGGAAGGTAAAGCTGGAAGGTGGGTGCTGGAAGATGGGTGTTGGAAGGTGGATGCTGGAAGGTGGGTGCTGGAAAGTGGGTGCTGGAAGGTGGGTGCTGGAAGGTGGGTGTTGGAAGGTGGATGCTGGAAGGTGGGTGCTGGAAGGTGGGTGCTGGAAGGTGGGTGCTGGAAGGTGGGTGTTGGAAGGTGGATGCTGGAAGGTGGGTGCTGGAAGGTGGGTGCTGGAAGGTGGGTGCTGGAAAGTGGGTGCTGGAAGGTGGGTGTTGGAAGGTGGATGCTTGAAGGTGGGTGCTGGAAGGTGGGTGCTGGAAGGTGGGTGCTGGAAGGTGGGTGTTGGAAGGTGGATGCTGGAAGGTGGGTGCTGGAAGGTGGGTGCTGGAAGGTGGGTGCTGGAAGGTGGATGCTGGAAGGTGGGTGCTGGAAGGTGGGTGCTGGAAGGTGGGTGCTGGAAGGTGGATGCTGGAAGGTGGGTGCTGGAAGGTGGATGCTGGAAGGTGGGTGCTGGAAGGTGGGTGCTGGAAGGTGTGTGCTGGAAAGTGGATACTGTAAGATGGATGCTGGAAGGTGGGTGCTGGAAGGTAAAGCTGGAAGGTGGGTGCTGGAAGGTGGGTGTTGGAAGGTGGATGCTGGAAGGTGGGTGCTGGAAAGTGGGTGCTGGAAGGTGGGTGCTGGAAGGTGGGTGTTGGAAGGTGGATGCTGGAAGGTGGGTGCTGGAAGGTGGGTGCTGGAAGGTGGGTGCTGGAAGGTGGATGCTGGAAGGTGGATGCTGGAAGGTGGGTGCTAGAAGATGGATGCTGGAAGGTGCATGCTGGAAGGTGGGTGCTGGAAGGTGGATGCTGGAAGGTGGGTGTTGGAAGGTGGATGCTGGAAGGTGGGTGCTGGAAGGTGGGTGTTGGAAGGTGGATGCTGGAAGGTGGGTGCTGGAAGGTGGGTGCTGGAAGGTGGGTGCTGGAAAGTGGGTGCTGGAAGGTGGATGCTGGAAGGTGGATGCTTGAAGGTGGGTGCTGGAAGGTGGGTGCTGGAAGGTCAGTGCTGGAAGGTGGATGCTGGAAGGTGGGTGCTGGAAGGTGGGTGCTGGAAGATGGATGCTGGAAGGTGGGTGCTGGAAGGTGGATGCTGGAAGGTGGGTGCTGGAAGGTGGGTGCTGGAAGGTGTGTGCTGGAAGGTGGATGCTGTAAGGGGGATGCTGGAAGGTGGGTGCTGGAAGGTGGATGCTGGAAGGTGGGTGCTGGAAGGTGGGTGTTGGAAGGTGGATGCTGGAAGGTGGGTGCTGGAAGGTGGGTGCTGGAAGGTGGGTGCTGGAAGGTGGGTGTTGGAAGGTGGATGCTGGAAGGTGGGTGCTGGAAGGTGGGTGCTGGAAGGTGGGTGCTGGAAGGTGGATGCTGGAAGGTGGGAGCTGGAAGGTGGGTGCTAGAAGATGGTTGTTGGAAGGTGGATGCTGGAAGGTGGGTGCTGGAAGGTGGGTGCTGGAAGGTGGATGCTGGAATGTGGGTGCTGGAAGGTGGGTGCTGGAAGGTGGGTGTTGGAAGGTGGATGCTGGAAGGTGGGTGCTGGAAGGTGGGTGCTTGAAGGTGGGTGCTGGAAGGTGGGTGCTGGAAGGTGGGTGCTGGAAAGTGGGTGCTGGAAGGTGGATGCTGGAAGGTGGGTGCTGGAAGGTGGGTGCTGGAAGGTGGATGCTGGAAGGTGGGTGCTGGAAGGTGGATGCTGGAAGGTGGGTGCTGGAAGGTGGGTGCTGGAAGGTGTGTGCTGGAAGGTGGATGCTGTAAGGGGGATGCTGGAAGGTGGGTGCTGGAAGGTGGATGCTGGAAGGTGGGTGCTGGAAGGTGGGTGTTGGAAGGTGGATGCTGGAAGGTGGGTGCTGGAAGGTGGGTGCTGGAAGGTGGGTGCTGGAAGGTGGGTGTTGGAAGGTGGATGCTGGAAGGTGGGTGCTGGAAGGTGGGTGCTGGAAGGTGGGTGCTGGAAGGTGGATGCTGGAAGGTGGGTGCTGGAAGGTGGGTGCTAGAAGATGGTTGTTGGAAGGTGGATGCTGGAAGGTGGGTGCTGGAAGGTGGATGCTGGAAGGTGGGTGCTGGAAGGTGGGTGCTGGAATGTGGGTGCTGGAAGGTGGGTGCTGGAAGGTGGGTGTTGGAAGGTGGATGCTGGAAGGTGGGTGCTGGAAGGTGGGTGCTTGAAGGTGGGTGCTGGAAGGTGGGTGCTGGAAGGTGGGTGCTGGAAAGTGGGTGCTGGAAGGTGGATGCTGGAAGGTGGATGCTTTAAGGTGGGTGCTGGAAGGTGGGTGCTGGAAGGTCAGTGCTGGAAGGTGGATGCTGGAAGGTGGATGCTGGAAGGTGGGTGCTGGAAGGTGGGTGCTGGAAGGTTGGTGCTGGAAGGTGGATGCTGGAAGGTGGATGCTGGAAGATGGGTGCTGGAAGGTGGGTGCTGGAAGGTCGGTGCTGGAAGAGGATGTGCTGGAAAGGTGCGGTGACAATGGTGGCGAAAGAGAAAAAGCTGTCATATTTATCGGCAAAGTTGTTTCTTAACGTATAGTTTTATCTTTGTTTTCGTTAAATACATTAGCACATATTTTCTCTTATTCACGGTTGAAGTTTTTCCTTATTATATTATAGCTGAAAGTTACTATACTGCTCTATGGCCGAAGTTTTCACATGTGTATATCATAACTTTCCTTGTCTCAGGTGTTTCGTATCCTGAAACTTACTTAATAAACTACTTTCTTATCTGGAAACCCTCTTGGTGTACTTTGTATTGTATATTAGTCCCGAAAATATCGCAATACAGGCTCCCATAGATTACGTATATCAAAACTATCGTACAGCAGCAAATTCCTATGAATTTCAAATTGACGGTGTTGATCTGAAATTTGTGAGTACATACCAATCAAAGGAAGGGAAAAAATCCTCTTTGGGTGGCAGAAATTGTACACCAAATCCAGTCATTCCTGGAGTGGAACCACATTCGATTGCCTCCACTCCAAACCAACAGATACAGATACTAATGCCGGAAAAAAATCCCCCCCCCCTCCCAGTACCAACAATACCACCAGTCCGATGACATTCTTCTTTGCAAATATACAGGGTCTAAAGCCAGCAACAAACAACAAAATACCTTTCATCCGTGGACTGCTTGCAGAGGTAAAGGCAATGTTCGCGGCTTTCACTGAGACCCACATAAAGGATCACTTAGACAACGAAATATGGATCCCAGGTTACAACCTATACAGATGTGACAGAGTGATCCGGCAAAAGGGGAAAGGTTGGCCTGTACATTGCAGAGTCACTTGTTTGCACAGAACTGCTTAATGCCTCAAATGATGTAGTGGAAGTTTTAGCAGTAAAGGTCGAGAACCAAAACCTAGTCATTGTGGTAGTCTACAAGCCTCCGGATGCAACATCCCAGCAATTCCAGGAACAGCTGTTAAAAATTGACCACTGTCTGGAAAATCTTCCAGCTCCTGCACCCAACATCTTGCTCCTGGGGGATTTCAACTTAAGGCACCTAAAATGGAGGAATATAGCAAATAATATTGTTGCAGTAATAACACCAGGAGGCAGCTCTGATGAAAACTCACACTCACACGAGCTTTTAAATCTCTGCACAAAATTCAATTTAAACCAGCAAATAATAGAGCCTACTAGAATGGAGAATACACTAGACCTCATCTTCACTAACAATGATGATCTGATAAGAAATGTCACCATATCAAAAACAATATACTCAGATCACAACATAATTGAGGTTCAGACATGTATGCGCAGAGCCCCAGACCGACAAAATGAGATTAGTCACGAGGGAGCATTCACCAAATTCAACTTCAATAACAAAAACATAAAGTGGGACCAAGTAAACCAAGTCCTAACCGATATAAGCTGGGAAGATATACTAAGCAACACAGATCCCAACTTATACCTAGAACAGATTAACTTGGTGGCACTCGATGTATGCACAAGACTTATTCCTCTAAGAAAAAGGAGGAGTAGATGTAAAATAGAAAGAGACAGGCGCTCTCTTTACAGGCGACGGAAAAGAATAACAGAGCGGCTAAAAGAGGTCAATCTATCTGAAATGCGTAGGGAGACACTGGTCAGTGAAATAGCAAACATCGAACTTAAGCTAAAGGAATCTTATAGGAGTCAGGAATCGCGGGAAGAACTAAAAGCCATAAATGAAATCGAAAGAAACCCAAAGTATTTCTTCTCCTATGCCAAATCAAAGTCGAGAACAACGTCCAGTACTGGGCCCTTACTTAAACAAGATGGGTCCTACACAGATGACAGCAAGGAAATGAGAGAGCTCTCAAGTCCCAATATGACTCAGTTTTTAGCAAGCCGCTAACCAGACTGAGAGTCGAAGATCAAAATTAATTTTTTATGAGAGAGCCACAGAATTTGGTTAACACAAGCCTATCTGATGTTATCCTGACGCCAAATGACTTCGAACAGGCGATAAATGACATGCCCATGCACTCTGCCCCAGGGCCAGACTCATGGAACTCCGTGTTCATCAAGAACTGCAAGAAGCCCCTATCACCAGCCTTTACCATCCTATGGAGAGGGAGCATGGACACGGGGGTCGTCCCACAGTTACTAAAAACAACAGACATAGCCCCACTCCACAAAGGGGGCAGTAAAGCAACAGCAAAGAACTACAGACCGATAGCACTAACATCCCATATCATAAAAATCTTTGAAAGAGTCCTAAGAAGCAAGATCACCACCCATCTAGAAACCCATCAGTTACACAACCCAGGGCAACATGGGTTTAGAACAGGTCGCTCCTGTCTGTCACAACTATTGGATCACTACGACAAGGTCCTAAATGCACTAGAAGACAAAAAGAATGCAGATGTAATATATACAGACTTTGCAAAAGCCTTCGACAAGTGTGACCATGGCGTAATAGCGCACAAAATGCGTGCTAAAGGAATAACAGGAAAAGTCGGTCGATGGATCTATAATTTCCTCACTAACAGAACACAGAGAGTAGTAGACAACAGAGTAAAGTCCGAGGCAGGCACGGTGAAAAGCTCTGTTCCACAAGGCACAGTACTCGCTCCCATCTTGTTCCTCATCCTCATATCCGACATAGACAAGGATGTCAGCCACAGCACCATGTCTTCCTTTGCAGATGACACCCGAATCTGTATGAGTGTCTTCCATTGCAGACACTGCAAGGCTCCAGGCGGACATCAACCAAATCTTTCAGTGGGCTGCAGAAAACAATGTGAAGTTCAACGATGAGAAATTTCAATTACTCAGATATGGTAAACACGAGGAAATTAAATCTTCATCAGAGTACAAAACAAATTCTGGCCACAAAATAGAGCGAAACACCAACGTCAAAGACCTGGGAGTGATCATGTCGGAGGATCTCACCTTCAAGGACCATAACATTGTATCGATCGCATCTGCTAGAAAAATGACAGGATGGATAATGAGAACCTTCAAAACGAGGGATGCCAAGCCCATGATGACACTCTTCAGGTCACTTGTTCTATCTAGGGTGGAATATTGCTTCACACTAACAGCACCTTTCAAGGCAGGTGAAATTGCTGACCTAGAAAATGTACAGAGAACCTTCACGGCGCGCATAACGGAGATAAAACACCTCAATTACTGGGAGCGCTTGAGGTTGCTAAAACTGTATTCCCTGGAACGCAGGTGGGAGAGATACATGATTATATACACCTGGAAAATCCTAGAGGGACTAGTACCGAACTTGCACACGAAAATCACTCACTACGAAAGCAAAAGACTTGGCAGACGATGCAACATCCCCCCACTAGCACGTTAAGAGACCATACAATAAGTGTCAGGGGCCCGAGACTGTTCAACTGCCTCCCAGCATACATAAGGGGGATTACCAACAGACCCCTGGCAGTCTTCAAGCTGGCACTGGACAAGCACCTAAAGTCGGTTCCTGATCAGCCGGGCTGTGGCTCGTACGTTGGTTTGCGTGCAGCCAGCAGTAACAGCCTGGTTGATCAGGCTCTGATCCACCAGGAGGCCTGGTCACAGATCGGGCCGCGGGGGCGTTGACCCCCGGAACTCTCTCCAGGTAAACTCCAGGTATTGTATCTTCCCGTACAGAGGCATTCAAATATATCGCAAGTGTATATCAGAGTTGTTCCAGTATATTGTGTCTGTATACCTGGAGTATACGAGGAGAGTGTTCCATGAGTTGGTTAAATATTTCGTGACGGACGTCATATTTTTCTAATATATCACGTTTCTGACTAAGAGTTGTTCCAATATCGCGTGTATCTTACTAACAGTTCTTTAAATATATTGTGAATATTATTAAGAATTGTTCCATTATATCGTGTCTTGCTTTATTCCTATATATTGTGCATTTTATTGAGAGTTGTTCCAATATATAGTGAATCTTACTAAGAGTTGTTACAATATAGTATCTTTCTTGCTAAGAGTTATCCCTATGTAAATACACACACACACACACAGACACACACACACACACACACACACACACACACACACACACACACACACACACACACACACACACACACACACACACACACACACACACACACACACATACACTACAAAGAGACCTGGACAGGCTACAAGCCTGGTCCAGCAACTGGCTCCTTGAATTTAACCCTGCCAAATGCAAAGTCATGAAGATCGGGGAAGGGCAAAGAAGACCGCAGACACAGTATAGTCTAGGTGGCCAAAGACTGCAAACCTCACTCATGGAAAAAGACCTTGGCGTGAGTATAACACCGAGCACATCTCCTGAGGCGCACATCAATGAGATAACTGCTGCAGCGTACGGGCGTCTGGCAAACCTAAGGATAGCGTTCCGATACCTCAGTAAGGAATCGTTCAAGACTCTGTATGCCATTTAAGTCAGGCCCATACTGGAGTATGCAGCACCAGTTTGGAGTCCACACCTGGTCAAGCATGTCAAGAAATTAGAGAAAGTGCAAAGGTTTGAAACAAGAATAGTTTCAGAGCTCAGGGGATTGTCCTATGAAGAAAGGTTAAGGGAAATTGGCCTGACGACACTGGAGGACAGGAGGATCAGGAGAGACATGATAATGGCATACAAAATACTGCACGGAATAGACAAGGTGAACAAAGACGGGATGTTCCAGAGATGGGACACAGAAACAAGAGGTCACAATTGGAAGTTGAAGACTCAAATCAGTCAAAGGGATGTTAGGAAGTATTTCTTCAGTCATAGAGTTGTCAGGCCGTGGAATAGCCTAGAAAGTGACATAGTGGAGGCGGGAACCATACATAGTTTTAAGACGAGGTTTGATAAAGCTCATGGGGCAGGAAGAGAGAGGACCTAGTAGCAACCAGTGAAGAGGCGGGGCCAGGAGCTATGATTCGACCCCTGCAACCAGAAATAGGTGAGTACAAATAGGTGAGTACATATATATATACATGTCGTGCCGAATATGTAAAACTGGTCAATTAGCAAGAGCTCATTTAAAATTAAGTCCTTTCTAAAATTTTCTTTTATACGTTTAAAGATATATTTTTTTCATTAATGTTAATGCAAAAAATTATAATTTTGCACCAAAAGAATCTTTGAAAACTTACCTAACCTTATTATAACAAGAACAATTTATTTTAGCCTAATCCAGCTATATATATTTTAAATACGTTTACAATAATTTAATATTAAACAAATATAATGAAATATATTTTTTTCGTTAGGTTCAGAATGATTTTTGCGAAATTATTGCATACACAAATTTTCACTTGTCCTATATGGCAAGATGAACGTTGCTATTTAAGCCAAGATCGTAAGTTCTACCTATTCGGCACGACATATATATATATATATGTATATATATATATATATATATATATATATATATATATATATATATATATATATCCTCTTTTTCTTATATATATATATATATATATATATATATATGTGTGTGTGTGTGTGTGTGTGTTTGTGTGTGTGTGTATGTGTGTGTGTGTGTGTGTGTGTGTGTGTGTGTGTGTGTGTGTGTGTGTGTGTCGTGCCGAATAAGTAAGACTTGCGATTTTGGCTTAAATAGCGACGCTCTTCTTGCCGAATAAGGCAAGCGAAAATTTGAGTATGCAATAATTTCGCAAAGATCATTCTGAACCTAACGAAAAAAATATATTTCATTGTGTTTGTTTATTATTAAATTATTGTAAACTTATCTGAAATATATTTCGCTGGATTGGGCTTGTTATCATAAGGTCAGGTAAGTTTCCTAAGGTTCTTCTGGTACAAAACTATTAATTTTTGCATTAACATAAATGAAAAAATATGTCTTTAAATGTTTAAAAGAAAATATTAGAAAGGATTTAATTTTAAATGAGTTCTTGCTAAGCAACCCGTTTTTCCTATTCGGCAATATATATATATATATATATATATATATATATATATACATAACAACACTGCACTAGTCAAGGAGTCGAACCCATGCTGTTTTGGCCCGCCTCATGGTGAGAGAACACGCATGACGCATCCAGCCAAGCAAGATGTACCCACCGTCGAAGGACATACGGTGGTGTGGATGCCTCTAAGCTAATTCGATGGTGGGTACAACATCTAGCTTGGCTGGATGCACCACTGTTAAGGATTGTGTGATCTAGTGGTCTAAAGCGTCATGCGTTTTCTCTCACCATGAGGCGGGCCAAAACAGCATGGGTTCGACTCCTTGGCTAGTGCAGTGTTGTTGTTGATCAATACCACTTGTTCCGTGGGTACAATAATATATATATATATATATATATATATCGTGTATCTTACCTGGGGAGGGTTTCGGGGGTCAACACCCCCCGCGGCACGGTCGGAGACCAGTGCGTTCTATGATCACAATGGGTTTAGCGCTTACCCAGATTATAATTACAATACCAGTGCTCCAAAATATCGTGTCACTAATCTAAAGTTTTTCCAACATATTGTTCAACGTCATTGTGTTCCAATATCTCGTTTATCTGATGCCAAGTTCTTCCAATATATCATATATATCTGACAACCACTTCCTCCATATATTTTTGCGCTTCTGTTCGCTCTCACTACAAATTCTGCCAAATGGTCTCTCATATAAATCCTTCTAAAACTCAAAAGACGGGACCAGGAGCTAGAACTCACCTGCCTCCACTCAAATGAGAAATTAAACATGACTAGCAAAAAACAATTCTTCCTTAGCAAAAATTTAACCTATATAACTCTATTTATAAATAGTTTTAGTTTTCAGAGAATATTCTTCGTGTTTCGTAATTAAGTTACCAAATAAACAAATAAAAAAAGTACGTTTTATAACTCGTTCTTCTTAATTCTCAGAGTTTGTCACAATGGAAAATTTTTTTTGCAACATATTATATTTGTTAACCTATGTATGTACACACACACACACACACACACACACACACACACACACACACACACACACACACACACACACACACACACACACTTATCAGGAAGACAGCAGCGAGACAGGGTACGTGGTGAGGTGTCAGAGTGGGCACCTGTGACCAGCGGGGTCCCACAGGGGTCAGTCCTAGGACCAGTGCTGTTTCTGGTATTTGTGAACGACGTGACGGAAGGAATAGACTCTGAGGTGTCCCTGTTTGCAGATGACGTGAAGTTGATGAGAAGAATTCATTCGTCGAAGACCAGGCAGAACTACAAAGGGATCTGGACAGGCTGCAGACCTGGTCCAGCAACTGGCTCCTGGAGTTCAACCCCACCAAGTGCAAAATCATGAAGATTGGGGAAGGGCAAAGAAGACCGCAGACGGAGTACAGTCTAGGGGGCCAGAGACTACAAACCTCACTCAAGGAAAAAGATCTTGGGGTGAGTATAACACCAGGCACATCTCCTAAAGCGCACATCAACCAAATAACTGCTGTAAAGTAATAGCTTTTATATCCTTTTACTCATGTACGAATTAATTGCTCTACCATATTGTATTACTTTTGTCACTACCACTACTACTACTACCACTAGTGAACATCGAAATGGTACCTCACTAGTATTCACCTCAGGAGGCCTGGTCAAAGACCGGGCCGCGGGGGCGTTGACCCCCGAAACTCTCTCCAGGTAAACTCCAGGTAAACTCCAGATCCTATATATACCCTCTGTGTCCATGTATTGTTTGTAATGGCTTGATAAAGCTCCTGGAGAGCGAAACGTTGCCACAATAAATGTCACATTAGTTGCACTTGTGTCCTTTTACTTTACATATTGTCGGTAATTCTACCAACTTTATTACAAATAACTGCTGCAGCATATGGGCTCCTAGCAAACCTCAGAACAGCATTCCGACATCTTAATAAGGAATCGTTCAGGACCCTGTACACCGTGTACGTTAGGCCCATATTGGAGTATGCGGCACCAGTTTGGAACCCACACATAGCCAAGCACGTAAAGAAACTAGAGAAAGTGCAAAGGTTTGCAACAAGACTAGTTCCAGAGCTAAGGGGTATGTCCTACGAGGAGAGGTTAAGGGAAATCGACCTGACGACACTGGAGGACAGGAGAGATAGGGAGGACATGATAACGACATACAAAATACTGAGAGGAATTGACAAGGTGGACAGAGACAGGATATTCCAGAGATGGGACACAGCAACAAGGGGACACAGTTGGAAGTTGAAGACACAGATGAATCACAAGGATGTTAGGAAGTATTTCTTCAGTCACAGAGTAGTCAGGAAGTGGAATAGTTTGGGAAGCGATGTAGTGGAGGCAGGATCCATACATAGCTTTAAGCAGAGGTATGATAAAGCTCACGGTTCAGGGAGAATGACCTAGTAGCGACCAGTGAAGAGGCGGGGCCAGGAGCTAGGACTCGACCCCTGCAACCTCAACTAGGTGAGTACAATTAGGTGAGTACACACACACACACACGACGACGACTAATGTAGTCCTCATTTTTAGGAAAGGAGACAGAAACGAGGCACTAAACTACTGACCAGTGTCTCTGACTTGTATAGTATGCAAAGTCATGGAGAAGATTATCAGGGGGAGAGTGGTGGAAGACCTGGAACGGAACAAGATTATAAACGACAATCAGCACGGATTCATGGAAGGCAAATCCTGTGTCACAAACCTTCTGGAGTTTTATGACAAGGTGACAGAAGTAAGACACGAGAGGGAGGGGTGGGTTGATTGCATTTTCCTGGACTGCAGGAAGGCCTTTGACACAGTTCCTCACATGAGATTAGTGCAGAAGCTGGAGGATCAGGCACATATAACAGGAAGGGCACTGCAATGGATCAGAGAATACCTGACAGGGAGGCAACAACGAGTCATGGTACGTGATGAGGTATCTCAGTGGCCGCCTGTGGCGAGCGGAGTCCCACAGGGGTAAGTCCTAGGACCAGTGCT
Organism: Cherax quadricarinatus; assembly: GCF_038502225.1. Lineage (NCBI taxonomy): Eukaryota > Metazoa > Arthropoda > Malacostraca > Decapoda > Parastacidae > Cherax > Cherax quadricarinatus. The sequence continues at coordinate 10,342,357 of NC_091300.1, forward strand.
ATTTTTGGTACATGTGAATGACATGATGGAAAGAATAGACTCAGAAGTGTCCCTGTTTGCAGATGATGTGAAGTTAATGAAAAGAATTAAATCAGATGAGGATCAGGCAGGACTACAAAGAGACCTGGACAGGATGAACACGTGGTCTAACAACTGGTTTCTCGAATTCAACCCCGCCAAATGCAAAGTCATGAAGTTTGGGGAAAGACAAAGAAGACCGCAGACAGAGTATAGGCTAGGTGGCCAAAGACTGTAGACCTCACTCAAGGAGAAAGATCTTGGGGTGAGCATAACACCAAGCACGTCTCCGGAAGCACACATCAACCAGATAACTGCTGCAGCATATGGGCGCCTGGCAAACCTGAGAATAGCGTTCCGTTACCTTAGTAAGGAATCGTTCAAGGCACTGTACACTGTGGACGTCAGGCCCATACTGGAATATGCAGCACCAGCTTGGAACCCACACCTGGTCAAACACGTCAAGAAGCTAGGGAAAGTGGAAAGGTTTGCAACAAAGTTAGTTCCAGAGCTAAGGGGAATGTCCTACGAAGAAAGGTTGAGGGAAATCGGCCTGATGACGCTGAAGGACAGGAGGGTCAGGGAAGACATGATAACGACATACAAAATACAGCGTGGGATATATAAGGTGGACAGTGACAGGATGTTCCAGAGAGGAGACACAGAAACAAGGGGTCACAACTGGAAGCTGAAGACTCAGACGAGTCAAAGGGATGTAAGGGAGTATTTCTTCAGTCACAGAGTTGTCAGGAAGTGGAATAGTCTGGCAAGTGAGGTAGTGAAGGCAGGAACCATACTTAGCTTTAAGACGAGGTATGATAAACCTCATAGAGCAGGGCGAGAGAGGACCTAGTAACGATCAGTGAAGAGGCGGGGCCAGGAGCTGAGTCTTGACCCCTGCATCCACAAATAGGTATATATATATATATATATATATATATATATATATATATATATATATATATATATATATATATATATATATATATATATATATATATATATATATATATATATATATATATATATATATATATATATATATATATATATATATATATATATATATATATATATATATATATATATATATATATATATATATATATATATATATACATATATATATATATATATATATATATATATATATATATATATATATATATGTGTGTGTGTGTATGTATATATATATATATATATATATATATATATATATATATATATATATATATATATATATATATATATATATATATATATATATATATATATATATATCGTGCCGAATATGTAAAACTGGTCAATTAGCAAGAGCTCATTTAAAATTAAGTTCTTTCATTAATGTTAATGTAAAAAATTTTAATTTTGCATCAAAAGAATCTTAGAAAACTTACCTAACCTTATTATAACAAGAACAATTTATTTTAGCGTAACCCAACTAAATATATTTTAGATTTGTTTACAATAATTTAATACTAAACAAACACAGTGAAATATATTTTTTCGTCAGGTTCAGCATGATTTTGGCGAAATTATTGAATACACAAATTTTCACTTATCCTATATGGCAAGATGAGCGTTGCTATTTAAGCCAAGATGAGCGTTGCTATTTAAGCCAAGATGGCAAGTTCTGCCTATTCGGCACGACATATATATATAATCCTATATAATCCTAACACCACAGGACTCTGAAAAAACAATAAATGACATGGCCATGCACTCTGCCCCAGGCCCAGGCTCGTGGAACTCCGTGTTCATCAAAAACTGCAAGAAACCCCTTTCACCTGCATTAATTATTCTATGGAGAGGGAGCATGGACACAGGGGTCATCCCACGGACACTAAAAACAACAGACAGCCCCATTCCACAAGGATGGCAGTAAAGCAATTGCAAAGAATCACAGACCGATTGCACTAACATCCCACATCATAGAAATCTTTGAAAGAGTTCTAAGAAGCAACATCATCAACCATCTGGATACCCATCAGTTGCACAACCCAGGGCAACACGGGTTTTGAGCAGGATGCTCCTGCCTCTCACACCTATTGGATCACTATGACATGGTCTTGGATACATTGGAGAAAAATCAAAATGCAGATGTAGTATACAAAGACTTTGTGAAAGACTGACAAGTGTGACCATTGAGTAATAGTACACAAAATGCGTGATAAAGGAATGACAGGAAAAGTTGGTAGATGGATCTATAACTTCCTAACAAATAGAACGCAAAGAATAACAGTAAACAGAGTAAAGCCAGAGGAGATTACAGTGAAAAAGATCTATTCCATATGGTACAGCACTTGCTCCCATCCTTTTCTTCGTCTTCATATCTTACATAGACAGATATGCAAGTCACAGTACCGTGTCCTTTGCTGACGATACCAGAATTTGCATGACAGCGTCATCTATCGAGGATACTGCAAATCTTCAGGCGGACATAAACGAAGTCTTTAAATGGGCGTCAGAAAACAATATGAAGTTCAATGAAGACAAATTTCAACTACTACGCTATGGAAAACTCGAGGAAATAAAAACTGTATCGGAGTATACAACAAATTTAAATCACACAATAAAGCAAAAAACTAATTTTAAGGACTTGGGAGTGGTAATGTCCAAGAATCTCTTTTAAATATCACAACAATGTATCTAATACGGTGGCCCTGTGGCCTGGTAGCTAAAGCTCTTGCTTCACATGGCAAGGGTCCGGGTTTGATTCCCAGTGAGGGTAGAAACATTGGGCGTGTTTCCTTACACCAGTTGTCTATGTTCACCATCAGTAAAATGGGTGCCTGGGTGTTAGTGGACTGGTGTGGGTCGCATCCTGGGACAAAACTGACCTAATTTGCCCGAAATGCTCTGCATAACATGTGGCTTTCTATATAGTAGTATATCATTGATGTCAGCTAGCCTTGTATACCTTGTACAATATACATGTACTTGTAGAAATAGATATATTATTAGTAGTAATAGTAGTATCATATTATATTATCACATCTACTAGGAAAATGATAGGATGGATAATGAGAACATTTAAAACTAGGGATGACAAGCCAGTGATGCTTCTCTTCAAATCGCTTGTTCTCTCTAGGCTAGAATATTGCTGTACACTAATGGCTCCTTTCAAGGCAGGCAAAACTGCAGACCTGGAGAATATACAGAGAACCTTTACTGCACATATAGGTATCATAAAATAAATTACTGGAAATGGTTGAAGGCCCTCGACCTGTACTCCTCTTGTCCATATAGTCACATTTATTAAAATACTCCAGTGCTATTGACTACCTCAGGTGCTACTGATTTTGTTTTTAATACATTCTTTTATTATATTCATAACTTCTTTATTTTAGCTGTAAATGTCTACTGTAGTTCATAAACTCACATTTGTTTAGATAATTAAGGTACTATTAGATGCTTAATTGTATAACTGAATTATCTATTCTGTAATAATCCCTTTTTCTTTTAAATTTTTACAAGTTTTAGAATAATTACGGAGTCTTATTCACAAGTCTAGTTGTAAATTACTCTCATCCTATGATTACAGGCATAGATCCTGATGTAAACTTTTTACTAAATGAAATACACGAATCAAACAGCAACTATGATTATTATACAGCAGACCAAGCAAAGACATTACTCATTGCAAACAATAACATAACCATCTTTAACTACAATGTCAGATCCTTGAGCAAACATTATGATGACCTCACAGCCTTACTCAATTCCCTTCATTCCAATATATCAATCATCACACTCACAGAAACCTGGCTTAAGCCTGATATTACAGATGTCTATACCATTCCTGGCTACATGGCCATACACAACTGTAGAACAGACCAGCAAGGGGGAGGAACAGCTATATACTACTCAAATCAACTCGAATGTATCAATAAATCTTGCACAAGGGACGAACATGGAGAATATATCATAGCCAAATTTAAATCAAAAGACCTGCAAAAACCCCTCACAGTGATAAACATCTACAGAGTACCACAGTCAAACATTTATCACTTTGATGAAAAACTAGGAAACATGATTACTGATGCACACATGAATAAAGACCACCTGCTACTAACAGGAGATTTCAACATAAACATACTACACAACCAGGACCCACAAGTAACCGAATTCACAAACACAATGAGTAACTGCCTGTTGCTACCAGCAATATCTAAACCTACAAGAATCACCAAGACAAGCATCTCCTTAACAGACCACATCTGGACAAATACCATATCCCCTTTAAAATCAGGCATAATCACAGACATAAAATACGTCCTAAAGGAATAACTGGGAAAGTGGGGAGATGGATCTTCAACTTCCTAACAAATCGAACACAAAGAGTAGTGGTCAACAGGAGGCTGCCATAGTGAAGAGCTCTGTTCCACAAGGCGCAGTACTCGCCCCCATCTTATTCCTCATCCTCACATCAGACATAAACAGAGATATACACCACAGCACCATATCATCCTTTGCGGATGATACTAGGATCTGCATGAGGCTGTCATCTGCTGAGGACGCGGTTAACCTCCAAGAAGATATAAACAAAGTTTTGCAGTGGGCAACGGTAAACAATATGATGTTAAATGAGGACAAATTCCAACTACTCCGTTATGGAAAACTGGAGGAGATAATAACTAGAACAGAGTATACTACTGACTCCGGCCATACAATAGAGCGGAAAAATAATGTAAGGGACCTGGGAGTAGTAATGTCTGAGGATCTCACTTTCAAGGATCACAACAGTGCCACGATCGCACGTGCAAAGAAAATGATAGGATGGATAATGAGAACGTTCAAAACGAGAGATGCCAAGCCCATGATGATCCTTTTCAAATCACTTGTTCTCTCTAGGCTGGAATACTGCTGTACATTAACATCTCCATTCAAAGCAGGTGAAATCGCAGATCTAGAGAGTGTACAGAGATCCTTTACTGCACGTATAAGTTCTGTCAAGCACCTTAACTACTGGGAACGCTTGGAAGCACTTGACTTGTACTCGTTGGAACGCAGGAGGGAGAGATATATCATAATCTACACTTGGAAAATCCTGGAAGGAATGGTCCCAAATCTGCACACAGAAATCACTCCCTACGAAAGTAAAAGACTGGGCAGGCGATGCAAAATGCCCCCAATAAAAAGTAGGGGCGCCATTCGTACACTAAGGGAAAACACCATAAGTGTCCGGGGCCCAAGACTGTTCAACAGCCTCCCATCAAGCATTAGGGGAATTGCCAATAAACCCCTGGCTGCCTTCAAGAGAGAGCTGGATAGATACCTAAAGTCAGTGCCGGATCAGCCGGGCTGTGGCTCGTACGTTGGACTGCATGCGGCCAGCAGTAACAGCCTAGTTGATCAGGCCCTGATCCATCGGGAGGCCTGGTCATGGACCGGGCCGCAGGGGCGTTGATCCCCGGAATAACCTCAAAATAGAGCGAAACACCAACGTCAAAGACCTGGGAGTGATCATGTCGGAGGATCTCACCTTCAAGGACCATAACATTGTATCAATCGCATCTGCTAGAAAAATGACAGGATGGATAATGAGAACCTTCAAAACTAGGGAGGCCAAGCCCATGATCACACTCTTCAGGTCACTTGTTCTATCTAGGCTGGAATATTGCTGCACTCTAACAGCACCTTTCAAGGCAGGTGAAATTGCTGACCTAGAAAATGTACAGAGAACCTTCACGGCGCGCATAACGGAGATAAAACACCTCAATTACTGGGAGCGCTTGAGGTTCCTAAACCTGTATTCCCTGGAGCGCAGGCGGGAGAGATACATGATCATATACACCTGGAAAATCCTAGAGGGACTAGTACCGAACTTGCACACGAAAATCACTCACTACGAAAGCAAAAGACTTGGCAGACGATGCAACATCCCCCCAATGAAAAGCAGGGGTGTCACTAGCGTTAAGAGACCATACAATAAGTGTCAGGGGCCCGAGACTGTTCAACTGCCTCCCAGCATACATAAGGGGGATTACCAACAGACCCCTGGCAGTCTTCAAGCTGGCACTGGACAAGCACCTAAAGTCGGTTCCTGACCAGCCGGGCTGTGGCTCGTACGTTGGTTTGCGTGCAGCCAGCAGCAACAGCCTGGTTGATCAGGCTCTGATCCACCAGGAGGCCTGGTCACAGACCGGGCCGCTGGGGCGTTGACCCCCGAACTCTCTCCAGGTAAACTCCAGGTAAACTCCAGGTAACCTCCAGACAACACTACAGACCACTACCCAACTTTTCTCATAACTAATCTGGGCAAACTGCCGTAAGACATTACTAAAGTAACCTTCACACTACATAATGAGACAGCAGTTAACAACTTCATAGCAGCTATGAATAACATCGATTGGCAAAATGAAATCGAAACATATACAGATATGAATGAATGTATAAATAATTTTCTAAAAAAAGCCCAAAGCCTCTATAACATTGCCCCCAAAAAACTAAACACCCACCATCCTCAAATCCATTAACACGAAGCAGCAATATGAAAAACAGTACAGAATGAGTCAAATAACTAGAGAACAGTCTAAACGTTACTCGTCAGCACTTACCAGCCTGATAAGAAGATCTAAAAAATTGTATTATGAAAATAGATGACATAACATTAAAGGTGATATGAAAAAAAACTGGAAAACTCTATCTGAAATTCTTGGAACTAAAAAGTTATCCAAAAACAAAACAATCAAACTTGTGGAAAATACTGTATATATTTTCCGGAAATACGGTAATTTATAGGTAAATAGATGGCCTATACTGTATTTAATATTTGTCATAGAAAACGGAAAGCCTGAGTCTGGGCAGGAGACTCGCCATCTTGGTTTTGAATTTTGTACAAACGTTGGTGTAATGGGAAGAATTTTTCGTGCTCTAGAGGTTAAAATTGTGTTGACACCTCTCAAATAGGAGGCGAAATTGGTGGATGTGCATTCCTACATAACTTGAGATATCAGACGACTGGACAAGACAGCTCCAGGAACCTCAGATAAGCTCTCTAGATTTGTGTGTAATTCTGGCCAGCATTATTTTCACAGATTTAGTTAGAGTGAGGTTTTCTGGGTATGATACACATTAATCTCCAGTCAAATTGGTGAGTGATATTAAGATATATTTTCCTTCTGTTATATAAATGTGTATTTATATATAATCATTTTTTAATTTTAATATACAGTCCACAAATTTATATATTTACCAGCATTCCTGGTGATGTATTTTTCATTTGTAATTAATAGGTCCAGAGCAACTTGTGGATATGACAGTGGTAGGTATCGAAGGGGGACATTTTTTGCGACCTAGGTGTCCCAAATTCCTACTTGTCTAATTGATAAATAATAATTATCTTTGTTATTTACTGGTATGTACATTATGAGTTACATCCAGATAAATGCAATTTTTCCACATTTAATTTGCCCATTGGTCCTTCTTGAACCGGAGGTAATTAGTGAAGTCATTAATTGGTTAATTACTTAATAATTATATGTGAAATGACAGAAGGAGGTGGATGTTAAGTTAACAAATTTATTTAATGTGTAGTGGATTATAATAATTACAATATTAATTTTGATAAGATAAGTCAAGTGTGGCTAAAGATTATATTAATGTGTATAAGTGTATGTGTAATTGATAAGCCAAGTGTAGCTAATTATATTAATGTGTATATTAATTTTGCAAAGCCAAAATGGCTAGGATTTATATTAATGTATTTGTATAATGTTAATTTTGATAAGCCAATTCTGGCCAAGATTTATATCAATGTATGTGTAATTGATAAACCAAGTGTAACTAATTATATTAATGTGTATATTAATTTTGCTATGCCAAATTCTGGCAAGGATTTATTAATTTGTGTAATATTAATTTTGATGAGCCAAGTTTGTATTAATGTACATTTAAAATTTATATTATACATGTAATTGCTAAGCTCAAGTAGCTAGGGTTTATTCAAAGGTAAGTTGTATCAGTGTTGTAAGTTGTAATCAGTGTTTACCTGGAGTTTACCTGGAGAGAGTTTCGGGGGTCAATGCCCCCGCGGCCCGGTCTGTGACCAGGCCTCCTGGTGGATCAGCGCCTGATCAACCAGGCTGTTGCTGCTGGCTGCACGCAAACCAACGTACGAGCCACAGCCCGGCTGATCAGGAACTGACTTTAGGTGCTTGTCCAGTGCCAGCTTGAAGACTGCCAGGGGTCTGTTGGTAATCCCCCTTATGTGTGCTGGGAGGCAGTTGAACAGTCTCGGGCCCCTGACACTTATTGTATGGTATCTTAACGTGCTAGTGACACCCCTGCTTTTCATTGGGGGGATGGTGCATCGTCTGCCAAGTCTTTTGCTTTCGTAGTGAGTGATTTTCGTGTGCAAGTTCGGTACTAGTCCCTCTAGGATTTTCCAGGTGTATATAATCATGTATCTCTCCCTCCTGCGTTCCAGGGAATACAGGTTTAGAAACCTCAAGCGCTCCCAGTAATTGAGGTGTTTTATCTCCGTTATGCGCGCCGTGAAAGTTCTCTGTACATTTTCTAGGTCGGCAATTTCACCTGCCTTGAAAGGTGCTGTTAGAGTGCAGCAATAGTCCAGCCTAGATAGAACAAGTGACCTGAAGAGTGTGATCATGGGCTTGGTCTCCCTAGTTTTGAAGGTTCTCATTATCCATCCTGTCATTTTTCTAGCAGATGCGATTGATACAATGTTATGGTCCTTGAAGGTGAGATTCTCCGACATAATCACTCCCAGGTCTTTGACGTTGGTGTTTCGCTCTATTTTGTGGCCAGAATTTGTTTTGTACTCTGATGAAGATTTAATTTCCTCATGTTTACCATATCTGAGTAATTGAAATTTCTCATCGTTGAACTTCATATTGTTTTCTGCAGCCCACTGAAAGATTTGGTTGATGTCCGCCTGGAGCCTTGCAGTGTCTGCAATGGAAGACACTGTCATGCAGATTCGGGTGTCATCTGCAAAGGAAGACACGGTGCTGTGGCTGACATCCTTGTCTATGTCGGATATGAGGATGAGGAACAAGATGGGAGCTAGTACTGTGCCTTGTGGAACAGAGCTTTTCACCGTAGCTGCCTCGGACTTTACTCTGTTGACGACTACTCTCTGTGTTCTGTTAGTGAGGAAATTATAGATCCATCGACCGACTTTTCCTGTTATTCCTTTAGCGCGCATTTTGTGCGCTATTACGCCATGGTCACACTTGTCGAAGGCTTTTGCAAAGTCTGTATATATTACATCTGCATTCTTTTTGTCTTCTAGTGCATTTAGGACCTTGTCGTTGTGTTATTAATTAAGTTGAATTTAATACATTGCATCATGGCTGAAAATGAGGAAATTAATATAGAAGACAAACATAGGGAATATAGAGTAAAGAAAGCATCACTACAGGCTAGAAAGGTTCATGTAACCAAGGCATATAATAAATGTTTGGAATTAATGAATCAAGAAACTGTGAATACTGATGATTTAAAATTGTATTTAGATGCTTTAGGTAATAGATATGATTCATACAAATTATATTACAACAAATATAAAGGAGATTTGTTAGTAAACTGTGTAGATGAGACTGAAGTAGATCTTATGATTAATCAGTATTATGAATTAGAAGAAAAGATTCTTTCTTGTAAAAGTCAGGCCTTGAATAAATTAAAATGTGTAAACCAGGCAGTTAATCAGTCTGCTCCAACAAATAATATGTCTTTGCCAAAACTCCCAGAACTATGTTTACCTGTGTTTAATCCTGGAGAAAACTGGGAGGAATTTTGGTCAACTTTTAAAGCAGCTGTGCATGACAGGAGTGACCTAGCCTGTGTAACTAAATTATTTTACCTCAAAGGACAGGTAAGAGGATATGCTCACATACTCATACAAGCCTTTCCCAATGTAAATGACTCTTACAAGGAAGCAGTTGACTTGTTGAAGGTCACTTATGGTAATATAGAACAAAGTAGGTTGGATCTAGTGAATATCATTATTAATTTAAAATCTCCAGATCATACTTACAAAGGTTTACAGCAGTTTAGAGTTAAACTGGAGAGCACTCTTAAAACATTAAGTAATAAATATAATCTGAAGGAATCAGACTGGTTATTGAGTGCCATGGTACAGAATAAATTAAATTGTAAAACACTTGAATGGCTCTCGAATAAATATCACAAAGGTTATTTTGGACTGGAGGAAATAAGACTAGGTTCAGTTGCAGACCAGCCAACCAACTCATTTTAAAGATGCAACACATAATAACTCTGAGGTATCTGTCAAGTCTCACAAAGGGAAAAATTATCGAAATGTTAATAATCAAAATTCATTTCCTAGAAAGAGTTGCATAGGTGCATATCAAGTAGTAGGAATCAGAAATAATGATTCTCCACAAGGTAAGAAGAATAAGTACCCTCCTAAGAGTAGCCCAGTTAATAAGAAACCAGTCAAAGAAAAGAGAGATTGTCTCTTCTGGAAGGGTACTCATTTTTCTAAGAATTGCAGTGCATACAATTCATGGAATGATAAAGTTGAAAGATTGGAGGAACTTGACAGATGTATCAGGTGTTTGGGTAATCACAATGTAAAGGATTGTTATGCCAAATTAAACTTCTCTTATCAATGTCACAAAGGAAGACAACATATAGTCATGTGTAAAGGTCTATATGATAATGCTGATAATAATGATAATGTTGACAATCCTGACACAACAGTGGCTAATGTAAAAATTGCTGCTAATGTTAATAATGATGGTTTTGCTGAAGTAGCCTTACCTGTGTTACAGGTAAAAGTTGATGATAAAAGGCATAAATAAAAAAATGTAAATGCATTATTGGACCAGGGATCCCAGCGTACTTTCATAAAACGTAAATGTCTTGATGGTATGAAAGTACAGATGGGAGATCCCACAACTTTAAAATTATCTGGTTTTCTCTCAGATAAAAGGGCTCAATTGTATGACACTGTTTATGTAACTGTCAGGTTGGGCAATGAGAAAAAACGTGTTAATGCAGTAATTGTAGATAGACTTCCAGATAAAATATCTACAGTAGGGCTTAGTAAAGCTACAGAAAGACTTTCACATAATGTAAATTTAGCACCTTCTGGTGTAAGTGATGATTCTGTAGGCCCAATAAATATTTTGATAGGCAGTGACTATTATGCCTCCTTTGTAAAGGGTATGGTAAAGAAATGTGATGTCACCCTTTTGAAGACTGCAGGAGGCCATGTAATGTATGGTAGGATTCCTCGTAATAATAATTCATGACTAGAGGAAACTACAAATACCATAATTGTGTGTCTTACTCATGAAGTCGTGCCCCAGTATAATTCTTCCATAGAGGATGGTGTTGAGCCAGTGCATTAATTGTGGGAATTAGACAGCATTGGAATAAATGTAAATGAAGAAAGTCCAGATGATTCTTTTACTCAGGATCAATACCTGAGAGATGTAAAATTTGAATCTGGACAATACTGGGTACGACTTCCGTGGAGACTGAACCATCCAGAATTGCCCACTAATTACAGAATGTCATATGGGCAGTTAAAGGCTCAGCTCCACGAACTGAGTAAGACACCAGAATTGATAACTGCCTATAATGATATAATTGCTGAGCAGTTAATTAATAAATTTATAGAAGAGGTACCTCCTGAGCAAGCCAAAATTTATGGTCACTATTTGCCACATCACGGAGTGAAGAAGGATTCTAAGACCACTCATCTGAGAACTGTGTTTAATTGTAGTGCCAGGAGTAACAAAAATGTACCTAGTTTAAATGACTGTTTGATGACAGGTCCGTCATTGACGGGAAAATAAGGAGATATCTTATTAAATTTCAGGATGAAAAATTATGCCTTTACGGCTGACATAAGTAAAGCTTTCCTAAGAGTGGGTTTACAAGAGGCTGACCGGGATTGTACCCGCTTCTTATGGCCTGAGAATCATAGTGACCCACTTAGCACTCTGAAAACCTTTCACTTTAGGAGCGTATTATTTGGTGCTACATCCAGTCCGTTCCTACTTCAAGCGACGATAAATGCACACCTTAAATGTATGGAAAGTCCATTGAGTAAAGTAATGAGCAAACAATTTAATGTGGACAATTTCCTGGGTGTGACGTCAACTGAAGAGGAACTGTTAATGACTTATGGAGAGGCTAATAAAATAATGCAAAGTGTAAATATGCCTCTGAGGGAATGGAATAGTAATTCGTCCAAATTAAAGGACAAAATAAGTAAAGATTACCCTGGAGATGAAGTGCCAAAATGTAGTAATGTATTGGGTTTAAATTGGGATACTGAGAGAGATTTGTTAATGTTAAAACCTAATAATTACAGTATGCCAACAGATACAGATACTAATGACGGAAAAAAAATCCCCCCCCCCCAGTACCAACAATACCACCAGTCCGATGACATTCTGAAGCCAGCAACAAACAACAAAATACCTTTCATCCGTGGACTGCTTGCAGAGGCAAAGGCAATGTTCGCGGCTTTCACTGAGACCCACATAAAGGATGACTTGGACAACAAAATATGGATCCCAGGTTACAACCTATACAGATGTGACAGAGTGAACAGGCAAAAGGAGGGGGGGTTGGCCTGTACATTGCAGAGTCACTTGTTTGCACAGAACTGCTAAATGCCTCAAATGATGTAGTGGAAGTTTTAGCAGTAAAGGTCGAGAACCAAAACCTAGTCATTGTGGTAGTCTACAAGCCTCCGGATGCAACATCCCAGCAATTCCAGGAACAGCTGTTAAAAATTGACCACTGTCTGGAAAATCTTCCAGCTCCTGCACCCAACATCTTACTCCTGGGGGATTTCAACTTAAGGCACCTAAAATGGAGGAATATAGCAAATAATATTGTTGCAGTAATAACACCAGGAGGCAGCTCTGATGAAAACTCACACTCACACGAGCTTTTAAATCTCTGCACAAAATTCAATTTAAACCAGCAAATAATAGAGCCTACTAGACTGGAGAATACACTAGACCTCATCTTCACTAACAATGATGATCTGATAAGAAATGTCACCATATCAAAAACAATATACTCAGATCACAACATAATTGAGGTTCAGACATGTATGCGTGGAGCCCCAGACAGACATAGTGAGACTAGTCACGAGGGAGCATTCACCAAATTCAACTTCAATAACAAAAACATAAAGTGGGACCAAGTAAACCAAGTCCTAACCGATATAAGCTGGGAAGATATACTAAGCAACACAGACCCCAACGTATGCCTAGAACAGATTAACTTGGTGGCACTCGATGTATGCACAAGGCTTATTCCTCTAAGAAAAAGGAGTAGATGTAAAATAGAAAGAGACAGGCGCTCCCTTTACAGGTGACGGAAAAGAATAACAGAGCGGCTAAAAGAGGTCAATATATCTGAAATGCGTAGGGAGACACTGGTCAGAGAAATAGCAAGCATCGAACTCAAGCTAAAGGAATCTTATAGGAGTCAGGAATCGCGGGAAGAACTAAAAGCCATAAATGAAATCGAAAGAAACCCAAAGTATTTCTTCTCCTATGCCAAATCAAAGTCGAGAACAACATCCAGTATTGGACCCCTACTTAAACAAGATGGGTCCTACACAGATGACAGCAAGGAAATGAGTGAGCTACTCAAGTCCCAATATGACTCAGTTTTTAGCAAGCCGCTAACCAGACTGAGAGTCGAAGATCAAAATGAATTTTTTATGAGAGCCACAAAATTTGGTTAACACAAGCCTATCCGATGTTATCCTGACGCCAAATGACTTCGAACAGGAGATAAATGACATACCCATGCACTCTGCCCCAGGGCCAGACTCATGGAACTCCGTGTTCATCAAGAACTGCAAGAAGCCCCTTTCACGAGCCTTTTCCATCCTATGGAGAGGGAACATGGACACGGGGGTCGTCCCACAGTTACTAAAAACAAGACATAGCCCCACTCCACAAAGGGGGCAGTAAAGCAACAGCAAAGAACTACAGACCGATAGCACTAACATCCCATATCATAAAAATCTTTGAAAGAGTCCTAAGAAGCAAGATCACCACCCATCTAGAAACCCATCAGTTACACAACCCAGGGCAACATGGATTTAGAACAGGTCGCTCCTGTCTGTCTCAACTATTGGATCACTACGACAAGGTCCTAAATGCACTAGAAGATAAAAAGAATGCAGATGTAATATATACAGACTTTGCAAAAGCCTTCGACAAGTGTGACCATGGCGTAATAGCGCACAAAATGCGTGCTAAAGGAATAACAGGAAAAGTCGGTCGATGGATCTATAATTTCCTCATTAACAGAACACAGAGAGTAGTCGTCAACAGAGTAAAGTCCGAGGCAGCTACGGTGAAAAGCTCTGTTCCACAAGGCACAGTACTCACTCCCATCTTGTTCCTCATCCTCATATCCGACATAGACAAGGATGTCAGCCACAGCACCGTGTCTTCCTTTGCAGATGACACCCGAATCTGCATGACAGTGTCTTCCATTGCAGACACTGCAAGGCTCCAGGCGGACATCAACCGAATCTTTCAGTGGGCTGCAGAAAACAATATGAAGTTCAACGATAAGAAATTTCAATTACTCAGATATGGTAAACACGAGGAAATTAAATCTTCATCAGAGTACAAAACAAATTCTGGCCACAAAATAGAGCGAAACACCAACGTCAAAGACCTGGGAGTGATCATGTCGGAGGATCTCACCTTCAAGGACCATAACATTGTATCAATCGCATCTGCTAGAAAAATGACAGGATGGAAAATGACAACCTTCAAAACTAGGGAGGCCAAGCCCATGATCACACTCTTCAGGTCACTTGTTCTATCTAGGCTGGAATATTGCTGCACACTAACAGCACCTTTCAAGGCAGGTGAAATTGCTGACCTAGAAAATGTACAGAGAACCTTCACGGCACGCATAACGGAGATAAAACACCTCAATTACTGGGAGCACTTGAGGTTCCTGAACCTGTATTCCTTGGAATGCAGGCGGGAGAGATACATGATTATATACACCTGGAAAATCCTAGAGGGACTAGTACCGAACTTGCACACGAAAATCACTCACTACGAAAGCAAAAGACTTGGCAGACGATACATCTCCCCAATGAAAAGCAGGGGTGTCACTAGCACGTTAAGAGACCATACAATAAGTGTCAGGGGCCCGAGGCTGTTCAACTGCCTCCCAGCATACATAAGGGGGATTACCAACAGACCCCTGGCAGTCTTCAAGCTGGCACTGGACAAGCACCTAAAGTCGGTTCCTGACCAGCCGGGCTGTGGCTCATACGTTGGTTTGCATGCAGCCAGCAGCAACAGCCTGGTTGATCAGGCTCTGATCCACCAGGAGGCCTGGTCACAGACCGGGTCGCGGGGGCGTTGACCCCCGGAACTCTCTCCAGGTAAACTCCAGGTAATGCCCAATAAATTAACTAAGAGAGTTTTGCTTGCTGAAGTTTCCAAATGTTTTGATCCACTAGGTTTAGTGTCACCCCTTACTATAAGAGGGAAATTATTAATTCAGGAAGCATGGAAACTTAAATGTGCTTGGGATGAAATTCTACCTGAGGAATTCATTAACAGGTGGGATGAATTAATTGGTGATTATGAAAAAATTCCAATGTTGGAGTTCCCACGCCAGGTGGCCAATCCAGATGGGAAAAATGTACTCCACATTTTTTGTGATGCTTCATAATTGGCATATGGAGCAGTTGCTTATCTTCAATGTAATAGTGTTATTTCTCTTGTTATGTCTAAGGCTAAAGTGTCTCCAATTAAATCACGTACCTTACCTCAATTGGAATTAACAGCCATTTATGTAGGTGTCAAATTAGCTAATTATATAAGAAATAAGTTGCAGGAGATAAATATTAGTGACACTGTAATTTGGTTTGATAATGAGGTATCCTTACAATGGATTCGTAATGGAAACAGTAAAATTGTGTACGTACAAAACAGAGTCGCTGAAATTAATCAGATGCAAGAGAAGTATAATAAATT
Source organism: Cherax quadricarinatus (assembly GCF_038502225.1). Lineage (NCBI taxonomy): Eukaryota > Metazoa > Arthropoda > Malacostraca > Decapoda > Parastacidae > Cherax > Cherax quadricarinatus. The sequence continues at coordinate 10,358,361 of NC_091300.1, forward strand.
AGACACATGTGCAACTCTTGGGTATCTTTATTGAGGAAACGTTTCGCCACACAGTGGCTTCATCAGTCCATACGTAGGAGAAACTTGAAGAACAGGAGGAGAATGAGGTAATCAGTCCCTCAACCTTGAGTCGATGTGTTCAGTCCATCAATCTTGAGTAGAATACGGCATGTGAGCGGAGAAGCAGCTTATAAACCATATGGCAGGAGAGGTGCAGCAGTCATAGGTGGTGTCACATTTGTTCAATGTGGAAGTAGGTCGTGCCCAAGAATTAGGCAAGCGAAGAATTCCTAAGTATTAAGATCCCAAGAAGTTGCAGTGTCTGACAGGTTTGTAGATGAATGGTTCAGAGAACCGACATGTTGATAAATTAGACACATGTGCAACTCTTGGGTATCTTTACTGAGGAAACGTTTCGCCACACAGAATTAATTTGGAAGAATTCCGTGCAGTGTTAGTGGAGGCAGAAAATCGTATAAATAATAGGCCTCTCTCGTACATGAGTGATACACCTGATGCAGATGTATTAACACCTTCTCACCTAATATGTGGAAGGAAATTGGAAGCTGCCCCTGTCTATAGAGATAATCCGGAAGAAAGTGATGAAGATTACAATGATGCGGCAGTGTTGTATGATAAATTTAAAATGTTAAATAAAGTAATTGATCATTGGTCTAACGTGTGGCGTAAAGAATATCTTCTTACACTATGTGAACACTTTTATGGTGTGACAGAGGCAGTAAATCGACAGACCATTCAACCAGGTGACATTGTGTTAATTGACACTGAACAACATCGAACATTGTGGCCTCTGGGCAAAGTATTGACATAGTACCCAGATGCACAAGGTGTTGTCAGGAATGTCAAAGTGTTGTGTCGTGGCCAGGAAAGTTTACGCACAATTAATAAATTGATTCCCTTGGAGTTAGATGTTCAATCAAACGTAAATGAAAATCTGAGGGAAAGTGACACGAGTGATATGGAAGATAACGCTGACCAAGTGATGCCGGAAAATGAAATCGTAGTAAGACCTACTAGGAGAACAGCCACTCAAGCCAGAACCAGCTGGAATCGTCTCCTAAAGGAGTAATTTGAGTCGTTTAGCAACGAACTCCGGCCGGCCGCAGTGTGGAAAATACTGTATATATTTTCCGGAAATACGGTAATTTATAGGTAAATAGATGGCCTATACTGTATTTAATAATATTTGTCATAGAAAACGGAAAGCCTGAGTCTGGGCAGGAGACTCACCATCTTGGTTTTGAATTTTGTACAAACGTTGGTGTAATGGGAAGAATTTTTCGTGCTCTAGAGGTTAAAATTGTGTTGACACCTCTCAAATAGGAGGCGAAATTGGTGGATGTGCATTCCTACATAACTTGAGATATCAGACGACTGGACAAGACAGCTCCAGGAACCTCAGATAAGCTCTCTAGATTTGTGTGTAATTCTGGCCAGCATTATTTTCACAGATTTAGTTAGAGTGGGGTTTTCTGAGTATGATACACATTAATCTCCAGTCAAATTGGTGAGTGATATTAAGATATATTTTCCTTCTGTTATATAAATGTGTATTTATATATAATCATTTTTTAATTTTAATATACAGTCCACAAATTTATATATTTACCAGCATTCCTGGTGATGTATTTTTCATTTGTAATTAATAGGTCCAGAGCAACTTGTGGATATGACAGTGGTAGGTATCGAAGGGGGACATTTTTTGCGACCTAGGTGTCCCAAATTCCTACTTGTCTAATTGATAAATAATAATTATCTTTGTTATTTACTGGTATGTACATTATGAGTTACATCCAGATAAATGCAATTTTCCACAAAACTAACAAAATCAGATGAACCCCTCCTCACACCTACTGAAACCGCGGAGACTCGATGTTTTCTTCACCATAGGAAAAAAATCTAGCGAACAAAATACCAAGCACAAACACCCGCCCATCAGACTACCTCATAGGTACGTATCCAAATACGCTATTCCTAGCTCCAACCAACCCCATAGAAGTTATGCTCATCATAAACACCCATAAAAACAAGGCAGGAGACAAACAACTTGCCTGCTTTTATGTACAAAAAAGCTTTTCAAGTATTGTCACTGCTCTTTAACAAATCCATTGAATCATCTACCTTCCCAACATTCCTCAAAATAGCGAGGGTCACTCCGATCCACAAAGGAGGTGACCAAACTGACTTGAATAACTATAGACCAATATCTAACTTACCACTACTCTCTAAAATCTTTGAAAAATGAATTCAAAGACGGATCTTTTCCTACCTCGTCTCACACAATATATTAAACCCTTGTCAGTTTGGATTCAGGAATAATAAAAGCACAAATGATGCTATCATACACATGCTAGAACTCATACACAAATAATCCGCACATAAAAGAGAAGCTTACGACGACGTTTCGGTCCGACTTGGACCATTGACAGAGTCAATGGTATTGTGCCTTTTTGTTATTTATTTGCTAGAACTCATATATACCGCACTCGAAAAGAAAATAGTCCCACTGGGCATTTTCATTGATTAACGTAAAGCTTTCGAAACAGTCGACCATGAACTGCTGTACTCCACATTAACGCACTTTGGTATCAGAGGCCACTCCCTCAACTACCTAAAATCATACCTTAGTAACAGAATTCAATTTGTATGCAAATGATGCAAACTCTTCCACCCAACCAATCACAGTAGGAGTCCCACAAGGAAGTGTCCTTGGACCACTCCTCTTTCTCATCTAAATCAATGATCTACCGAATGCATCACAGCTACTCAAATCCATATTTGCAGATGACACTACATATGTCTTTTCCCACCCAAACACAGCCATACTAGCAAATACAGTCAATGCCGAATTGCAGAAAATATCTGCCTGGATGATGACTAACAAACTTGCCCTGAATACTGATAAAACCTATTTCATTCAGTTTGGAAACAAAGCTGCAAATGATCCAATTAACGTAATGCTAAATGGATCCCTGAAAGCTGGCTGCCTTGGATCAAAATCTAGCGCAAGCTGAACTCCAAGGTATTGGTCCAGTGTGGTGAGTTTGGTATAGCACTGCATACCTTGTTCTAAGGTTCGTAGGTTTGAGTCTCCTTCAGCCAGAGATCAGTGTTTGTGTATATTTCGCCTACTCTCGCGAATTCCTTGCATATATATATATATATATATATATATATATATATATATATATATATATATATATATATATATATATATATATATATATATATAAATATATATATATATATATATATATATATATATATATATATATATATATATATATATATATATATATATATATATATATATATATATATATATATATGTCGTGCCGAATAGGCAGAACTTGCCATCTTGGCTTAAATAGCAATGCTCATCCTAAGAGAGATAAGATAAGATTTCGTTCGGATTTTTAACCCCGGAGGGTTAGCCACCCAGGATAACCCAAGAAAGTCAGTGCGTCATCGAGGACTGTCTAACTTATTTCCATTGGGGTCCTTAATCTTGTCCCCCAGGATGCGACCCACACCAGTCGACTAACACCCGGGTACCTATTTGCTGCTAGGTGAACAGGACAACAGGTGTAAGGAAACGTGTCGAAATGTTTCCACCCGCCGGGAATCGAACCCGGGCCCTCCGTGTGTGAAGCAGGAGCTTTAGCCACCAGGCCACCGGGCCACCGTATAAGACAAGCGAAAATTTGTGCATGCAATAATTTCGCAAAAATCATTCTGAACCTAACGAAAAAAATATATTTCGCTTTGTTTGTTTAGTATTAAATTATTGTAAACAAATCTTAAATATATTTAGTTGGGTTAGGCTAAAATAAATTGCTCTTGTTATAATAAGGTTAGGTAAGTTTTCTAAGATTCTTTTGATGCAAAATTATAAATTTTTACATAAACATTAATGCCGGGTCACCATATGGAGAAGACCCGGGCCGGAAGTACCAGCGAACCTCTAATGAATGAGTAACATTAATGAAAAAAATATATCTTTAAACGTATAAGAGAAAATTTTAGAAAGGACGTAATTTTAAATGAGTTCTTGCTAATTGACCAGTTTTACATATTCGGCTCACGCACGCTTGCTGGAAGTCCAAGCCCCTTACCCACAAAACCTCCTTTACCCCCTCTCTCCAACCCTTTCGAGGACGACCCCTACCCCGCCTTCCTTCCCCTATAGATTTATATGCTTTCCATGTCATTCTACTGTGATCCATTCTCTCTAAATGACCAAACCACCTCAACAACCCCTCTTCTGCCCTCTGACTAATACTTTTATTAACTCCACACCTTCTCCTAATTTCCACACTCCGAATTTTCTGCATAATATTTACACCACACATTGCACAAAATATATATATATATATATATATATATATATATATATATATATATATATATAATATATATATATATTTAACAAGTCGGCCATCTCCCACCTAGGCAGGGTGACCCAAAAAGAAAATACTTTCATCTTCATTCAACACTTTCACCTCACTAATACATAATCACTGTTTTTGCAGAGGTGCCCAGATGCAACAGTTTGGAAGCATATATAAAGATATATAACTTATCCCTCCAAACTGCCACTATCCAAAACCCCTCCTTTAAAGTGCAGGCATTGTACTTCCCATTTCCTGTACTCAAGCCTGGCTATATAAAAATAACCGGTTTTCCTGAATCCCTTCACTAAATATTACATTGCTCACACTCCAACAGCTCGTCAGGTCCCAAATACCATTTGTCTCCATTCACTCCTATCTACCACGCTCACACATGCTTGCTGGAAGTCCAAGCCCTTCGCCCACAAAACCTCCTTTACCCCCTCCCTCCAATTTTTTTGAGGATGACCCCTACCCTGCCTTCTGCTCTCCATATCATTCTACTTTGATCCATTCTCTCTAAATGACCAAACCACCTCAACAACCCCTCATCAGCCCTCTGACTAATGCTTTTATTAACTCCACACCTTCTCCTAATTTCCACACTCCGAATTCTCTGCATAATATTTACACCATACATTGCCCTCAGACAGGACATCTCCACCGCCTCCTCACTGCAGTATTTACAACCCAAGCTTCACACCCACATAAGAGTGTTGGTACCACTATACTTTCATACATTCCCTTCTTTGCCTCCATAGATAATGTTTTTTGTCTCCACATATACCTTAATGCACCACTCACCTTTTTTCCTTCATCAATTCTATGGTTAACCTCCTCCTTCATACATCCATCCGCTGACACGTCAACTCCCAAATATCTGAAAACATTCACTTCTTCCATACTCTTCCTCTCCAACCTGATATCCAATTATTCTCTATCTAAATCATTTAATACCCTCATCTTACTCTTTTCTATGTTCACTTTCAACTTTCTACCTTTACACACTCTCCCAAACTCATTCACTAACCTTTGCAGCTTTTCTTTAGAATCTCCCATAAGCACAGTATCATCAGCAAAAAGTAGCCGTGTCAATTCCCATTTTGTATTTGATTCCCCATAATTTAATCTTACCCCTCTCCCCAACACCCTAGCATTTATTTTTTTACAACCCCATCTATAAATATATTAAACAACCATTGTGACATTACACCAACTTTGTGCCTGCGTAATTTCGTAAGTTTTCCATCAAATTTTGTATTTTTTTTTTTTTGTCATTACCTTCAAAAAAAGATTCTCTACCATGGAAAACATACAAAATTACGCAGGTGCAAAGTTGGTGTAATGTCACCATGGTTGTTTAATATATTTATAGATGGGGTTGTACCTGAAATGTTATAAATGGTGCAAAGGTGACTTTAAAACAATATCAATGATGGTTGACACAAACTCAGTACCATTATAGTATGCTCCTCATTTAGCAATGAATTCATTTAACGATGTGGTCTCAGGAACAGAACTCCATCGTTAAGTGAGGAGAGGCTGTATTAGCTATTTCTCTAGGATGCCTTCCGTTTTATTGATTGAACCAAGAAACCGCCAATTCACCCACTAAAACTAAAAAGTGCACAGAATTAGGTGAGTTGGCCAAATTCCAATTTAAAAAGTCCAAAATAAACACTAGGCATTACAACCACTAAAGCAACATTTTCTATGTTTGTTAATCACATCCCCAGGCCCTCCATTTTAAATTCATCACCACATATAAAACAAAGTTTTACCCTATTTCTTGGATAATAAAATATAACTAGGAATGGTTAGTCGTGGCTGAGGGGAGGGCATCCCGATAATTGAAGGACCTAGTAAAAACCTATAAATTTAGCATACTGGGGCTGATAAGGGGGACTCATACCCGCCTTAGGAACATCGTCAACAACCAAATATTTTCGCTATTTTGAGCTCAATTTCAAGTTACTTTCAGTTCTGAAACCAACTGAAATCATCTTTATTTCAGAAGTACATAAGTCATCCATTCTATCAAATAATTCCAAGAAACAGCCAATGAAACTATAAAAACTGTCCTAGAAAATACCTCGAAGTCGCTATTCCAAACACAAGATCATGCACTGCATGGGGCAAGATTTTCTTTATATAGTGTGCACTCATTGCACAGACCTATTATGTCTAGGCCAAAATTTACCAATTACAGCATATTTGAGGGTGCTGTGCTTAAAACAAATATCCAGGTGAGTGATGCTGGTGTCAGTGTTATTGCACAGAAAGGATACCCCACAATTTTAACACTGAAATGAGCAGATTGTGACCTGCACATTTCAGTATTACTATTATTATGCTCATCAAAAAGTGCTTAACTTGAAGGGATCATGTAGTAGTTGGGGGATGGCAGGCAGTCATGGAAAGGGAGAATACTTCCAATTCCCTGATCAAGAGCCATTCACTAGACAGATTAAAATCCATCCAGCCTTTCATTGAAGTAATGTACACAATTATTATTATTATTATAATCAAAAAGAAGCGCTAAGCCACAAGGACTATACAGCATAATGTACACAAGCTTTGAAAGTTTGATGCTAATCAGAGAAGGTATTCTCAAAGTATAGCATGCAAACCAATATCTCATTTTGGTCTATAAAACTGGCAAAGTAGCACCTACACAGCCAAATAGCAATCTGAACCTACTGAACATGATACACCAGTATTATCATAATAAAATTAAGTGCTAAGCCCTTAAGGGTCACATAGTATTGTGATACTAACACTGAAAATTTGAAGTGGGCCAGAAGAGGCATTCCCAAGTTGTTGCACAGAAATCTTGGAACAAAAAAGAATTCTGACATCCACTGTAAGTATCCCTATAGGAGGCTATCTAATAAGGAATATATTGTGAGTTGCTTATTATGTCATGCTCCATTGTGCCTTCAAAAGGATGGAGCATCTTGAAGCCGATTAGTTATTTTCTTATATTTATGTGAAGTGCTCAACCACTAAGGGTTATTCAGCTCAAGGCGTGTTGAAAGCTCGATCCTCAGTCTGCTAAAAGTGCTACAGATACACACTGGTATCTGAAAAATTAAATTAAATTGGCTGAAAAACTTCTACTACTGACCATTGCAGATAAATATGGATTGTCTATGCTATTTTTCATTCATGTGTATGTGCAGAACTGATATAATATCTAAGAGCTTTCAGGTTTAAATAATATAAAATTTAAGGAAAATCACTCCACTTCATTTAGCATTTTCATACATACATTAATTTTTTTTGTCAGTGATGTACTAAAGGCTATGTAAAAAAACAAAATTAATCATATTTTTATTTGAGACAATCTAATAGAAAATTAAATGCCTCTAATAGAAAAGTATAAATGTCACTCAAATAAACATACAAAAAATATACATTATTTAAAAAAATAACTTACTGTAATCTGTAATACAGTACAATACTGTACTACATTTTGATTACAACCATGTATATCAGCGTAAGGACCCCGGAGGCCCATTTAAAGCACATGTCTCATCCACTCGCCTCTCTAGCCCTAGCAAAGACTACTGCATGTCCCAGTGCCAAGCCTCTAAATCACCAAACTCCAGTTGACATTTGAAACATATCAGCTGAGGAAATTGGAGGAAACTAGGCCACTCAGGGCCCTTAAATAGTAATGCATTTTCTAATTAAAATGCAGTATTCTAGTACAGTATTGTGGTCTGCTGGAAATGAGCCATCAGGACCGTAGCAAGAGAAGAAAAATATGTAGAATGGTGAAGAAATAACAGTGGGAATATTGTGCAGGCATTAGCCCAGCCAGAAAGATCAATCAGTACTGCTGAAAAGCATGCTGACTTAATGAGTATGACAGGATCTCTTGAGCAAAGCTTGCACCAGAAAGAGGGCTGCCAATGATTGTTTGAGGGAATGGACCAACCCTGCCACTGCATGCACACCATGTAACAGAACAAGCACCAGCAAGCAAGCTCCCAGTATAATCACAAGTGAAGGACTTTCTTCTCTCTTATCCTCAAACCCAGGTGGATGACCCATCAATGACAGGGCCCAAATTGATCTAACCAAGGTAACATGTTGCCCCACCAGACCACATAGAAGAGGAAACTTTGAAACTTTATATTGTACTGGGAGAAGTACCTTATTGAGGATGAGTCCAGCTGTGTGGGGAGAGGCACTTGGTCACATATCTTTCAGGACCAGATCTTGCCAGTTCAAATGCACTGAGGAAGATGTTACCTCACCAAGGGACAGGCATGATGTCCTCAGGTAGGTCCATTGACTAGGGAAGTCCTCCTACTACATGACATACATGTATTTTCAAGTAATACCTCTGGTTGGATTGGTGGAATACAGCCAGTTCATTGAAAATAAATAAAAACTGGTTGGGGTAGCAGCCAATTGCTTCCCCAGTCAGAATAGATATAACCTTCAATAATCCTATAGATGAAGGATGACTGTATGCAGACTCTGATAAAATCCATAAAGCTGGCATGGCACTGGATAAAGGAAGAACTACCAGAAAATTGTCTCATATGAAGATAGAATCAACTATTATGATTGGGGTTTGGATCTTTGCTTGGTTCTCAGCTGAAGACAGACATAACTAGCAAATTAATATAGTGAGGAGTGGTGAAAGGGACCCAATACTGAGCATAAGATGAATTATAGACACTGCTGGGGCCAGAGAGGTAATTACTAATTAAGGCATGACTTGTTCCAGGTGGACCCTCCAGGGCTTCAATGACAGAAAAACAATTATAAATATGAATGATAAATACTGCTGCAAGAGATTTTTTAACTGCCCAATGAATATTATGCAAAATAAGGTGGCAAAACAATTTAAATGAAAATTCTAGCAAAAAGTTATGCTGCACATTCTGTATATGAAGATAACAAAATTCAAAATATAATAAATTAAAAGGCAACTTTTAATCATTTCACATATTTGTCATCATTACTGCTTTCAATGCAGATACAGAACTGTACTTGTCTTCAACACAAAATAAAAAAGATTAAATCTAATAACCGAACTAAATATCCTTCAAAAAGGATAAACATTTCTGGAATATACATATATTTCATGGATGAAAGGCCAAATTACTCATACACTGGGAAATAAACTAGCATACAAAGAAAGAGATAAGGTAAAACCCCCAAATTCATAGTAGTTAGGTTTCTAGAGGTCCCATGTACTCTGAACCTGCAAAATACTTTTTGTTGAAGAGGTCATATCTCTAAATGTCAATTTTTTTTTTTCAACAAGTCGGCCGTCTCCCACTGAGGCAAGGTGACCCAAAAGAAAGAAAGTCCCCAAAAAGAAAAGACTTTCATCATCATTCAACGCTTTCACCTCACTCACACATAATCACTGTCTTTGTAGAGGCACCCAGATACAACAGTTTAGAAGCATATATAAAGATTTATAACATGTTAGTCTCCATTCACTCCTATCTAACACGCTCACGCAAGCTTGCTGGAAGTCCAGGCCCCTCGCCCACAAAACCTCCTTTACCTCCTCAGTCCAACCTTATCGAGGACGACCCCTACCCCGCCTTCCTTCCCCTACAGATTTATACACTCTCCATGTCATTCTACTTTGATCCATTCTCTCGAAATGACCAAACCACCTCAACAACCCCTCTTCAGCCCTCTGACTAATACTTTTATTAACTCCACACCTTCTCCTAATTCCCACATTCCAAATTCTCTGCATAATATTTACACCATACATTGCCCTTAGACAGGACATCTCCACTGCCTCCAACTGCCTCCTCGCTGCAGCATTTACAACCCAAGCTTCACACCCATATAAGAGTGTTGGTACCACTATACTTTCATACATTCCCTTCTTTGCCTTCATAGATAACGTTTTTTGTCTCCACATATACCTCAATGCACCACTCGCCATTTTTCCTTCATCAATTCTATGGTTAACCTCATCCTTCATAAACCCATCCACTGACTCGTCAACTCCCAAATATTATCTAAAAACATTCATTTCTTCCCTCTCTCCAATGTGATATCCAATTTTTCTTTATCAAAATCATTTGATACCCTCATCACTTTACTCTTATCGATGTTCACTCTCAACTTTCTACCTTTACACACCCTTTATTAAGTACTCACTGAAACTCACTTATACTGACTTAACCTCAGTAATAGTTTAATGGGTCTACCATGTCATCTCTCTTAAATTGTAACATGTGTACCATCTTCCACTTGCCTGCATTTCTTTTACCAATACTGAATATTTTTCATCAGATACAACCTCATTTAGTTTAGTTTCAATTTAACGGTACGTATATCAGGTTTCTACTTGTGAATAATGTTTAACTCTAGTATTTTTTAAATTAGTACATAATGAATATAAAAATCTCACCGTTTCCCTTGTCAGTATTTTAGTCAATATACAAACTATTTTGTGCTTGTTTATTTGAGAAACCCTTTGATAGGTTATGACCCTGTAACTCTGTAAAAAAAAATTCTTACTGATTTCTAACCTCATTTAACCCCTTAGCAGTGTTTAGAAAAATGCATTTAATTTTACCCTGTCCTTTTTCATAGGTCTAGTCTATGTCAATAGGCTTCCATTTTTTTTTTTTACTACATTTCTTTAGCAATTTTTTCTTTGGCTTAACCTGTGTGACTGTTATTTTCAGTGGCTTGTTTTTTTTATCTTTTTCATATTTTCAAATTCTCCCATATGATCTTGAATATTAAAATTCTTTAGGCACTTTATCATCTCTTAACGTTATTTTTTTCCCCTCTCTGTCTCTTTCTAATCTTCATTTGGTTTCTTTTTCAGCACAACTTACAACAGTACCAATCTTTTCTCTATTTAGACCTTCTCCTCAATAGCTTAGAAGAGACAGACTTCAGTAAAATCATTGGATATTTGAAGTACTGTATATACTGGTGTAAAAGTCAACTTTTTGAGCCTAGTATAAATATTGCTATTACAGTGAACCCTCGACCAACGATGGCATCGTATAATGTTAAATCCGCCTAGCGATACATTTTAACGCAAAAATTTTGCCTCGACTAGCGCTAAAAAACTCGACCAACGCGATTCGTTCCATTTGAGACACATCCAGTTGTGGCCTGAGCGCGCCTCACTTGTCCTGTGGGTGCCAGTGTTTACAAGCCAGCCAGCCACCGCGGTCCCATCCAAACATACAATCGGAACATTTCATGTTATCACAGCGTTTTTAGTGATTGCACCTGCAAAATAAGTCACCATGGGCCCCAAGAAAGCTTCTAGTGCCAATCCTACAGCAAAAAGGGTGAGAACTACTATGGATATGAAGAAAGAGATCATTGCTAAGTATGAAAGTGGAGTGCGTGTCTCCGAGCTGGCTAGGTTGTACACAAAACCCCAATCAACCATCGCTACTATTGTGGCCAAGAAAACGGCAATCAAGGAAGCTGTTCTTGCCAGAGGTGCAACTATGTTTTCGAAACTGAGAACGCAAGTGATAGAAGATGTTGAGAGACTGTTATTGGTGTGGATAAATGAAAAACAGATAGCAGGAGATAGCATCTCTCAAGCGATCATATGGGAAAGGCTAGGAAGTTGCATGACGATTTAATTAGAAAAATGCCTGCAACTAGTGGTGATGTGAGCGAATTTAAGGCCAGCAAAGGTTGGTTTGAGAGATTTAAGAATCGTAGTGGCATACATAGTGTGATAAGGCATGGTGAGGCTGCCAGTTTGGACCAAAAAGCAGCTGAAAAATATGTGCAGGAATTCAAGGAGTACATAGACAGTGAAGAAATGAAACCTGAACAAGTGTTTAATTGTGACGAAACAGGCCTGTTTTGGAAGAAAATGCCAAGCAGGACCTACATTACTCAGGAGGAAAAGGCACTCCCAGGACATAAGCCTATGAAAGACAGGCTTACTCTGTTGATGTGTGCTAATGCTAGTGGTGATTGCAAAGTGAAGCCTTTATTGGTGTATTACTCTGAAACTCCCAGTGTGTTCAGGAAAAACAATGTCCTCAAGACTAATTTGTGTGTGCTGTCCTTGGGGTTGGAGGTTAGTGGGGAGGATGTGGAAGAGTTGGTGGAGGAGGACAATGATGAACTAACCACTGATGAGCTGCTAGATCATCTTCAACAGCAAGAGGCCAGACCTGAGGAAACTGCTCCGGAGGAGGGGATAGAGAAATTGAGGAAGTTGCCTACTTCAAAGATTAAGGAAATGTGTGCAATGTGGCTTAAGGTGCAAACCTTTTTTGATGAAAATCACCCTGACACAGCTACTGCAAGCCGTGTTGGCAACCTGTACACTGACAATGTTGTGAAACACTTTAGAAATGTCATAAAGGAACGGGAGGTACAGGCCTCTATGGACAGATATGTTGTGCGACAGAGGTCCAGCGACTCTCAAGCTGGTCCTAGTGGCATTAAAAGAAGGGAAGTAACCCCGGAAAAGGACTTGACACCTCAAGTCCTAATGGAAGGGGATTCCCCTTCTAAACACTAACACCATCCACACTCTCCCCTCCTCCCATCCCATCAATCATCACCAGATCTTCAATAAAGGTAAGTGTCATGTAATTGTACACGTCTTCTTCAGTTTGTGTGTATTAAAATTAATATTTCATGTGGTAAAAATTTTTTTTTTCAATACTTTGGGGTGTCAGGAACGGATTCATTTGATTTCCATTATTTCTTAAGGGGAAAATTAACTCGACTAACGATAATTTCGACTAACGATGAGCTCTCAGGAACGGATTAATATTGTTGATCGAGGGTCCACTGTATATGGCAGAAGTGAAAATAAGACAGCAGCACATTATCAAAGGAGGGAAGTGACACCATTACCCTACTGGTGCTATCATGCTGTTACCAAAACTTGTAGCACAGTTGCAAGTTTTATTTGTTACTTCTTACCTGTTTTATTTTTGTTGCCCAGACATAATTTTAATAAAAAGAATGTTACATTTTATTAAAAATAATACCTAAACAACAAAAAATAGAAAAATTAAAACTGGAGAAAATAAGATGCACTGCTTCCTCCTAATAATAATGGTGCATGACAGTCCACTCAGAGCCTCTGAACTTGAGTCTGATGGATGTGATGTTGCTATTTTTTGGGTGGGGAAGGGAAGGAGGGAAAAGTTTGACCTATATATGTCTATATTTGCTGGAGCAAATATAGACAAAACCTGAATTAACACCTCAAAATTTTAGGGGTTGATTTATATGCTGGGTTAATTTGTATGCCAGCGCATATATGGTATGTCAATTTGGTACACCATGAACATGGATGTTTGAATATACAAAAAACAGTTGTATATATAACAGGTAAAATTTCATCACAGTACTGCATGTACATAAAAAAGAAGTGTAATAATATACATCACTAACATTCATAACAGCATCCTGAGAAGCAAACTTAAAGAATTTAAGCACTGTCATATGGGCAGTAGAAAATTATTGATACCAGTAAGAGTGGTGACTAGATCTGTTTCTTTAGGAATTAGCTCAGTTATCAATTATAGAAAGCCAATGTTCATAACCTTACTTATAAGGAAACAATTTTTCTTATATCTAATTACATAAAGCTGCAGAACCTACTTCAGCCTTTTTTTCTACCTACTATTGTGCTACATACACTACAATTTAGGATTGAGGATCCTCAACTCGCAAAAGCTATTTCATTCTCTCATGCAAAATGCCATATGACAGGACAAATATTAAAATACAAGCCACTAGTATATATCAGCAACCTTTCCCTCAGTTGTGGATTGTGGAGGACTCTAAACCTAGCATTTCTGGAACTGCTAGCCATTACATGGCTATGCAATGGCTAGCCATGCTAGTCATGTAATGCTAGCCATTACATGGCTAGCAGTGCTTTTGGCACTGTTAACTCTCATAAAATGTTTCAATAGTTTGAACACTGAGCAGCAACTATTTTTTTCTTACATTGGCAACAATACGTATCTTAGTATTTGTCTTTGAATCAACCTTCAATTCTTGACTTAATTTTGATATCATGACTCCACTGCCATGCTACTTTTGGATTAGCCACAGTGCCAGCAAAAAGGAGTTTCACATCACTAGAATGTAACAAGAACTTGGAATGCTCTGGACATGACAGGTTCAAATTATCCGATTCCATCACTACATCTAGCTCATAAAATGTTGAACAAAAATTTGCAGCTAGCAAAACAATGCCTGATTTGTATTTATGTATGACTGTGAAAAGACATGGAGTGTGGCTTGGATATGCAATATCTATTCTAGGCTTAATGCCCAGAAGTGGACTAATAAGAAAATCAATCATTTGTGCATTGGAATTGAAGTTTGTGTTCTTCATAAAAAAATTAAATTCTGGGATAAGGTTACCAAAAAAGAGGAACTTCAAAAAATCAGCATTCTGATTGCGATTTCTAATATTACAAATGCATAGTTTAAGTTCAACACTATCATCTTGACAAGTACTATAAACTGAATACATGCTCATGCGTTCGTAGGATATCAAACGCAGTGCTGCCGTCTTGGATCCTGCCTCTAATGTTAGGAAAAACAAATCTCTGTTGTCACTTTCATTTTGTACACTTTGTACAACAATGTCCAACTTATATCGAATCAATTCTACTGATACACGTGTCTCACGAACCTTTCTTAACTTAGCAGCTCTAAGAGGCCTACAATTTCCAAACCCAACACCTCCCCCTTTGCGGTGTTGCTTTAATATCTGGTTGTTTAAGACTCCAAGTCCAAAGTCTGCAAGAACCATGTGAACTTGACCAGGTTCTACTGATGCTTCAAAATTTTTGCAAATGCATAAATTTGGATGTAGGAGGGGAATATCATTACAAGTCCTTGATGATGATAAGCTGGTTAAAAATCCACCAGGAGTCACATATCTTTTAGCAAAACTTTTGTCAGCTACTTTACTCGTTTCACCAATTAATTGTAGAAGCATGTTATGTAAATCAATCATACTTCCTAAACGTCTCTCATTATCCCTTAAAATTCTTATCTGAACATCCCCCAAAATATCTTGTACATCTTTTGGAATAATCATAAACAAAAATGGATTAAAGGTTTCAACATGTGCTTCAGGACTTAATTGAATAAACTTGCCATATGTGTTACCATGATCCGAAAAAAGAATAGTTATGGTATTTTTTAATCTTGCAGCAAATTTCAAATACTTGGCAAGAGGATCATCCAAGGTTTGTACCCGTAATCCAGTTTCATCATGAGCAACATCAGTGATAGTTAGAGTTAAGAAAGGCTGGCCAGAATTTTGGATGGATGCTTGATACAGCTGAAGATAATCTAACACATACTCATGATGATGTCGGCCATTAAAGCACACCGCTGGCAAGTTATGAAAAGGATCTTTTTTACCGTTCGATTGAAGAATATCACAGCTAGCTAGTGTTACATCAATATCATCAATACTTGCATGTTTAAGTGCTTTTTTAAAATTTTCCCACAAAGCTTGGCCATAGAGTGTGTCATTAATGACTTTCAGGTCTTTTATTAATCCCCATTCCCAGTTCCAACATAAATCTTCAAGCCAGAGTGTCCGATATCCCTTCTTCTTAAAAAGACCAAACAGCTGTGAAACTGGTAAAGGGTATCTAGGAACATCATATGTACCAAAAGGAATCTCTGTAACATTTACATAACCTGAGAAAAGACCCTGAAGGCTTTCATAGGTTCTTTGTTTCAATGCCTGAAAGAACTGAAAATCAAACACTGCAGGATTAACTTCCTCATATAAATCTTCAAAAAATCTAACTGTCCTTGGTAATGACCTGTAAAAGTGAGCTCGAGATAAAGAATCTATCATCACAAAATTAATATTTACATTATTATTTTTTGCCTTATATGTTTGCACAATATTCGTAAATTTTCTAGGATAAAGAAACAGTTGGGTGTATGACTCTAAATTTTCATGGGCATAGTCTTCATCATACTGAGGTTGTCCAAAGTCTTCCACCAGATCAGAAGTGTTGAAACATTTTATGAAAACAAAACCAAAGTGCCCTTCTTGCTGAAAGTGAGATGTAAGTGCTCTTTTTAAGTTACTTGGTTTGATTTGCTGCCATTTAATTTCTGCTACCTCATTATTAAAAACACCAATATAATGGTTTAAATTTCTACACTGCAGAGGCGATCTGCATGATATACTCCCAGATTCCTGAAATGAAATAAACATTATTTGCATCAGTATTTACTCATTTTAAAATCTTAAGAAATATTAAACCAAATTTAAAATCATAACTTAAATTATGGTTACAAACATACTTACCCAAAACATGAAATTTCATTTGTGAGCTAGTACTACAATCACATACAATTTTAAATTTATAAATGTAAATAGCTCTAAAACTAAGTCCATTTCACAAGAAACTTGTTTTTGCCCAAAATATAATAATGAGCAAAAAGCACATAAAAGCAGACAGGAAAGAAGTTATGGAAAAAAACAGCAAGCTGATAAAATATAAGTAATTTTTAAGAGAAATAATGTAACCATGGTAGACAGAATGATATACAGTAGTGTATTTCCACCATGGCACCGAGTGGAAAGGAAATTTGCTTCCATAATTTGAAGGCAATTCTCATAAACATGAAACTGGGTTTCCAGTTTAGGCAAACAGCAACAGCCTAGTCAGCCTACAAGCCAACATAACTATCACATTCTGACTTATCTGGCTCCTTCTGAAGAAATGTGTCAAGTTTTTTCCTGAAGTTATTAATTGTGGTAATAACCTGATATAAATAACAAAAAAAAGGCACAATACCGTGACTGGAACGATACACAAATAACCGGCACACAGAAGAGAGGAGCTTCGACGATGTTTCGGTCCGACTTGGACCATTTACAAAGTCACACTAACGAGAAGTGGAGCAGGACGGGTATATATAGGCAGGAAGAGGTAGTGGTGGTGGTGGTGGTAGTAGTAGTAGTAGTGGTAGTGATATATACTGTGGCTTACATGCTAACACTATATTATCTAATTGTGATTACAATGCCACCTACAGTATTTTTCACTGAATTTATAATGTACCTATCACTTTAATAATCTATGGCACTAACTGTCCATGGGCAACTATGAAAATGCTCACCTATGTTCTGTACTCTACGTATATACATCTTTTCTTTTTTTTCAACACACCAGCCGCATCCCATTAAGGTGGGGTGGCCCAAAAAGAAAAACGAAGTTTCTCCTTTTCTTCTTACTTCTTTCAACAAACTGGCCATATCCCACCGAGGCAGGGTGGCCCAAAAAGAAAAACGGGTTACTAGACCCATGCTCCCGGCATTTTAGTTGACTCTTACGACACCCATGGCTTACGGAGGAAGAATTCTGTTCCACTTCCCCATGGAGATAGGTGAAAATAAACAAGAACAAGAACTAGTAAGAAAAATAGAAGAAAACCCAGAAGGGTCTGTACATATATATGCTTGTACATGCATACGTAGTGTGACCTTAATGTAAGTAGAAGTACCAAGACCTACCTGAAATCTTGCATGTTTATGAGACAAGAAAGACACCAGCAATCCTACCATCATGTAAAACAATTACAGGCTTTCCTTTTACACTCGCTTGGAAGGATTGTAGTATGTACCTCCCTGGGCAGTTGCTGTCTACTAACCTGATGCCGAGGGAGGGAGAGGGGGAGGGGGAGGGAGAGGGGGAGGGAGAGGGAGAGGAAGAGGGGGAGGGAGAGGAAGAGGGGGAGGGAGAGGAAGAGGGGGAGGGAGAGGGGGAGGGAGAGGGGGAGGGAGAGGGGGAGGGAGAGGGGGAGGGAGAGGGGGAGGGAGAGGGGGAGGGAGAGGGGGAGGGAGAGGGGGAGGGAGAGGGGGAGGGAGAGGGAGAGGGGGAGGGAGAGGGAGAGGGGGGGGGGGAGGGAGAGGGGGAGGGAGAGGGAGGGGGGAGGGGAGAGGGGGGGAGGGAGGGGGAGAGGGGGAGAGGGGGAGGGGCAGAGGGGGAGGGGGGGGAGAGGGGGAGAGGGAGGGGGAGGGGAGAGGGGGAGGGGAGAAGGGGAGGGGAGAGGGGGAGGGGAGAGGGGGATGGGAGAGGGGGGAGAGGGGCATGGGAGAGGGGGAGGGGGAGGGGGAGGGGAAGAGGGGGAGGGGAAGAAGGGGAGGGGAGGGGGGAGGAGGGGAGGAGGGGAGGGGGGAGGAGGGGAGGGGAGGGGGGAGGAGGGGAGGGGGAGGAGGGGAGGGGGGAGGAGGGGAGGGGGAGGAGGGGAGGGGGGAGGGGGGTGGAGGGGAGGGAGAGGGGGAGTGTGTGTGTACTCACCTAGTTGAGGTTGCAGGGGTCGAGTCCTAGCTCCTGGCTCCACCTCTTCACTGGTCGCTACTAGGTCCCTCTCCCTGAACCGTGAGCTTTATCATACCTCTGCTTAAAGCTATGTATGGATCCTGCCTCCACTACATCGCTTCCCAAACTATTCCACTTACTGACTACTCTGTGGCTGAAGAAATACTTCCTAACATCCCTGTGATTCATCTGTGTCCTCAACTTCCAACTGTGTCCCCTTGTTGCTGTGTCCCATCTCTGGAACATCCTGTCTCTGCCCACCTTGTCAATTCCTCTCAGTATTTTGTATGTTGTTATCATGTCCCCCATCTCTCCTGTCCTCCAGTGTTGTCAGATTGATTTCCCTTAACCTCTCCTCGTAGGACATACCTCTTAGCTCTGGAAGTAGTCTTGTTGCAAACCTTTGCACTTTCTCTAGTTTCTTTACGTGCTTGGCTAGGTGTGGGTTCCAAACTGGTGCCGCATACTATAATATGGGCCTAACGTACACGGTGTACAGGGTCCTGAACGATTCCTCATTAAGATGTCGGAATGCTGTTCTGAGGTTTGCTAGGCGCCCATATGCTGCAACAGTTATTTGGTTGATGTGTGCCTGGTTTATACTCACCCCAAGATCTTTTTCCTTGAGTGAGGTTTGTAGTCTCTGGCCCCCTAGTCTGTACTCCGTCTGCGGTCTTCTTTGCCCTTCCCCAATCTTCATGACTTTGCATTTGGGGGGGTTGAACTCCAGGAGCCAATTGCTGGACCAGGTCTGCAGCCTGTCCAGATCCCTTTGTAGTTCTGCCTGGTCTTCGATCGAATGAATTCTTCTCATCAACTTCACGTCATCTGCAAATAGGGACACTTTGAAGTCTATTCCTTCCGTCATGTCGTTCACAAATACCAGAAACAGCACTGGTCCTAGGACTGACCCCTGTGGGAACCCGCTGGTCACAGGTGCCCACCATGACACCTCGCCACATGCCATGACTCGCTGCTGTCTTCCTGACAAGTATTCCCTGATCCATTGTAGTGCCTTCCCTGTTATCCCTGCTTGGTCCTCCAGTTTTTGCACCAATCTCTTGTGTGGAACTGTGTCAAACGCCTTCTTGCAGTCCAAGAAAATGCAATCCACCCACCCCTCTCTCTCTTGTCTTACTGCTGTTACCATGTCATGGAACTCTAGTAGGTTTGTGACACAGGATTTCCCATACCTGAAACCATGTTGGCTGCTGTTGATGAGATCATTCCTTTCCAGGTGTTCCACCACTCTTCTCCTGATAATCTTCTCCATGACTTTGCATACTATACATGTCAGTGACACTGGTCTGTTGTTTAGTGCTTCATGTCTGTCTCCTTTTTAAAGATTGGGACTACATTTGCTGTCTTCCATGCCTCAGGCAATTTCCCCATTTTGATAGATGTATTGAATATTGTTGTTAGGGGTACACATAGCGCCTCTGCTCCCTCTCTCAGGACCCATGGAGAGATGTTATCTGGCCCCATTGCCTTTGAGGTATCTAGCTCACTCAGAAGCCTCTTCACTTCTTCCTCGGTTGTGTGTACTGTGTCCAGCACTTGGTGGTGTGCCCCACCTCTCCGTCTTTCTAGAGCCCCTTCTGTCTCCTCTGTGAACACTTCTTTAAATCTCTTGTTGAGTTCCTCACATACCTCACCATCATTTCTTGTTGTCTCTCCTCCTTCCTTCCTTAGCCTGATTACCTGGTCCTTGACTGTTGTTTTCCTCCTGATGTGGCTGTATAACAGCTTCGGGTCAGATTTGGCTTTCTCTGCTATGTCGTTTTCATATTGTCGTTGGGCCTCCCTTCTTATCTGTGCAAATTCATTTCTGGCTCTACGACTACTCTCCTTATTCTCCTGCCCTTAGACAGGACAACTCCACTGCCTCCAGCCGCCTCCTCGCTGCAGCATTTGCAACCCAAGCTTCACACCCATGTAAGAGTATTGGTACCACTATACTTTTGTACATTCCCTTCCTTGCCTCCATGGATAACATTTTTTGTCTCCACAGATACCTCAATGCACCACTCACATTTTTTCCTTCATCAATTCTATGGTTAACCTCAACCTTCATAAACCCATCCACTGACAAGTCAACTCCCAAATACATATATGAAAACATTCACTTCTTCCATATTCCCTCTCTCCAATATGATATCCAATTTTTCTTTATCTAACTCATTTGATACCCTCATCACCTTGCTCTTATCTATGTTCACTTTCAACTTTCTACCTTTACACACCCTCCCAAACTTGTCCACTAACCTTTGCAACTTTTCTTTAGAATCTCCCATAAGCACAATATCATCAGCAAAAAGAAACTGTGTCAATTTCCATTTTGTATTTGATTCCCAATAATTTAATCCCACCCCTCTCCCCAGCACCCTAGCATTTACTTCTTTTACAACCCCATCTACAAATATATTAAACAACCATGGTGACATTACACACCCCTGTCTAAGACCTACTTTTACCAGGAAGTAGTCTCCCTCTCTTCAACACACCCTAACCTGAGCCTGGCTATCCTCATAAAAACTCTTTACAGCATTTAGTAACTTACTACCTATTCCATATAACGCAACTTCTGCAACATTGCTCCCCTATCCACTCTTTCATATACCTTTTCTAAATCCATAAGGGCAAAGAAAACTTCCCTACCTTTATCTAAATACTGTTCACATATATGCTTCAATGTAAACACTTGATCTACACATCCCCTACCCACTTTAAAACTTCCTTGCTCATCTGCAATCCTACATTCTGTTTTGCTTCTAATTCTTTCAATAATAACACTACTGTACACTTTTCCTGGTATTCTCAGTAAACTTATTCCCCTATAATTTTCACAACCTCCTTTGTCCCCCCCCCCCCTTTTTTTTTTCAACAAGTCGGCCGTCTCCCACCGAGGCAGGGTGACCCAAAAAAGAAAGTCCCCAAAAAGAAAATACTTTCATCATCATTCAACACTTTCACCTCACTCACACATAATCACTGTTTTTGCAGACATGCTCAGAACACAACAGTTTAGAAGCATATATGTATGAAGATACACAACATATCCCTCCAAACTGCTAATATCCTGAAACCCCTCCTTTAGAGTGCAGGCATTGTACTTCCCATTTCCAGGACTCAAGTCCGGCTATATAAAAATAACCGGTTTCCCTGAATCCCTTCACTAAATATTACCCTGCTCACACTCCAACAGATCGTCAGGTCCCAAATACCATTCGTCTCCATTCGCTCCTATCGAGCACGCTCATGCACCCCTGCTGGAAGTCCAAGCCCCTCGCCCATAAAACCTCCCTTACCCCTTCCTTCCAACCTTTTCGAGGACGACCCCTACCCCGTCTTCCTTCTCCTACCGATTTAAATGCTCTCCATGTCATTCTACTTTGATCCATTCACTCTAAATGACCAAACCAACTCAACAACCCCTCTTCAGCCCTCTCACTAATACTTTTATTAACTCCACACCTTCTCCTAATTTCCACACTCCGAATTTTCTGCCACATTGTTCCCCTATCCACTCTATCATATGCCTTTTCTAAATCCATAAATGCAATAAACACTTCCCTACCTTTATCTAAATACTGTTCACATATATGCTTCAATGTAAACACTTGATCTACACATCCCCTACCCACTTTGAAACCTCCTTGCTCATCTGCAATCCTACAGTCTGTCTTACTTCTAATTCTTTCAATTATAACCCTACCGTACACTTTTCCTGGTATACTCAGTAAACTTATTCCTCTATAATTTTTACAATCTCTTTTGTTCCCCTTCCCTTTATACATGTATAAAGGGACCTTCTCCTCTTTCATACATTTATTAAACAAAAGTACCAACCACTCCAATACTATATCCCCCCCTGCTTTTAACATTTCTGTCATGATCCCATCAGTTCCAGCTGCTTTACCCCCTTTCATTCTATGTAATGCCTCACGTACCTCCCCCACACTCGCATCCTGCTCTTCTTCACTCCTAAAAGATGGTATACTTCCCTGGCCAGTGCATGAAATTACCGCCTCCCTTTCTTCCTCATCATTTAAAAGTTCCTCAAAATATTCTCGCCATCTACCTAATACCTCCATCTCCTCATCTACTAACTCCCCTACTCTGTTTTTAACTGACAAATCCATACATTCCCTAGGCTTTCTTAACTTGTTTAACTCACTCCAAAATTTTTTCTTATTTTCATTAAAATTTCTTGACAGTGCCTCTCCCACTCTATCATCTGCTCTCCTTTTGCACTCTCTCACCACTCTCTTCACCTTTCTTTTACTCTCCATATACTCTGCTCTTCTTATAACACTTCTGCTTTGTAAAAACCTCTCATAAGCTAACTTTTTCTCTTTTATCACACCCTTTACTTCATCATTCCACCAATCACTACTCTTTCCTCCTGCCCCCACCCTCCTATAACCACAAACTTCTGCCCCACATTCTAATACTGCATTTTTAAAACTATTCCAACCCTCTTCAACCCCCCCACTATTCATCTTTGCACTAGCCCACCTTTCTGCCAATAGTCGCTTGTATCTCGCCCGAACTTCCTCCTCCCTTAGTTTATACACTTTCACCTCCCTCTTACTTGTTGTTGCCACCTTCCTCTTTTCCCATCTACCTCTTACTCTAACTGTAGCTACAACTAAATAATGGTCCGATATATCAGTTGCTCCTCTATAAACATGTACATCCTGGAGCCTGCCCATCAACCTTTTATCCACCAATATATAATCTAACAAACTACTTTCATTACGTGCTACATCATACCTTGTATATTTATTTATCCTCTTTTTCATAAAATATGTATGTACCTGAAATCTTGCATGTTTATGAGACAGAAAAAAAGGACACCAGCAATCCTACCATCATGTAAAACAATTACAGGCTTTCGTTTTACACTCACTTGGCAGGACGGTAGTACCTACCTGGGCGGTTGCTGTCTACCAACCTACTACCTATAATATATACATACATATACATATATACATACATACATACACAGTATAAGTGCTCTCAGGCAATCCCAGTAACATTGCTTGTTTGACTGAATCTATGAAAGCAATGATTTTTAGTCGTTTTTTCCAAGACCTTGTGGGATTACCATTGGTCACTGCTTACTGTCTTGTAAAATTAACCCTTAAACTGTCTAAACGTAGATCTACGTTCAGAGCACTACGCATGTCAATGTAGATCTACATTTGGACAGTTTAAGGGTTAATATCCAACAAAGTACAGTGGACCCCCGCTTAACGATCACCTCCCAATGCGACCAATTATGTAAGTGTATTTATGTAAGTGCATTTGTACGTTTATGTTTGGGGGTCTGAAATGGACTAATCTACTTCACAATATTCCTTATGGGAACAAATTCGGTCAGTACTGGGACCTGAACATACTTCTGGAATGAAAAAATATCGTTATCCGGGGGTCCACTGTATACACAAATTTCCTCTCTTAACACTAACTATTTTATATTTTCAATAAATTTATTCCTCTCTGACCAGAAATTTTGCCCTGATGCCATTAAAATTATACATTTAAATATCATACAGTGGTACCACGGGATACGAACTTAATTCATTCCAGAAGGCTGTTCGAGTGCCAATACCGAACGAATTTGTTCCCATAAAGAATAATGTAAATTAGATTAATCCGTTTCAGACCCCCAAAAATACACTTACAAAAGCACTTACATTAATACACTTACATAATTGCTCGAGTTTTGAGCTGTTTGTATCCTGAGGTACCACTGTATTTTGTTTATATGGTTTACATGTCAACACAGGCCATCGTGAAGGCAATATACTTTTAGATTAAAAGGCTTCTATTGTGAAAAAGCAAATGTGATACACATCCATAAGTAATTTTCCAATATCTAACATTCACAGTGTGTCAATAAATATGTAAAAGAAGTAGCAAGAGAGTAATTATGCTACTTACCAACACACAAAAAGTAACTTTTGCCTGATGACTGCAATTAGGGGGCTTGCTGCTAAAAAATAAAGTTTGCACAAGTGAACACAAACCACGAGGAGCAGGAAGATGGTGGCATGAGGCTCTGTGAGAACTGTAATGCCGAGATGACGATCCCAAATATGTTTTGACACAACTTGGTACTTCACTTTCTTCATTGAGATTTGTTAATGGCTGAAAATAAATAATTTTTTGTAACTTTTGTATTGCATATAGGCTATTACACAGTGAATACATATACCATCCCTATCATAGCCAATTATACAAATGCAGTACAGCTTTAGCAAGTGAAATGCTGACAAGGATTAATTGGAAAATGAAAGTATTCTTTAATGGGTATATGGGTGACAGAGTGATAGAAGGCAACAGATAAGGAATTTGAAAGAGTGCAATTTGTATAGGCATTGTTACAGAATGATCATCCCTGAGTTCTGATGGCTTTCGAACGAGGCAAAATTGTTCACCCTATTGAACATTTCCTACTGAGAGGTAAAATAGCAGGAAGCCAGTGGCTGACTGACATCTCTTTCCTTGGGAAATTGCTTATAGTGAGTACAGGCTGAACAAACTCATTGCCCTATACACATTAGTCCACTGAACGTATACAGGAATTTATTAACAGTTTCTGATTAAAGTCAATGTATATAAAGAAGGAAGTTCCTAGAAGAAACAAATCTATGGAGCAGTAAAGGTATTAGAGCTGATCATCACCTTTGGCAAACTATTAGATATCTTTTAGTATTGTGAAAAGCTGAGCTAACTAATGCATCATGACTTGAATTCTCTCCAGTACAGCAATCATGTATGTATCTGGTATGAGTAATATCAACAAATGCATAAAACAACACAAATAAAGTTTAAGAAAATTTTTTATAATACTTTATTTTGACACTCTCACATTAGTATAATAAATTACAGTGCCCTACTCACTTAGTTGGTCTACAGTTATGAACAGTTGTGAACCACTTAATTAAATCATACAGTACAGTGGACCCCCGCTTAACGATCAGCTCCCAATGCGACCAATTATGTAAGTGTATTTATGTAAGTGCGTTTGTATGTGTATGTTTGGGGGTCTGAAATGGACTAATCTAATTCACAATATTCCTTATGGGAACAAATTCAGTCAGTAGTGGCACCTGAACATACTTCTGGAATGAAAAAATATCGTTAACCGGGGGTCCACTGTACTTTGTCCAGATCTTGTTTACTATTACAATGAAAAGTTTGGCATTGGGGCACTGAGGGCATCACCATCACTGTACTTGCTTAGGGACCTGGCACTGCGAGTGAATACAAAATAATCTGTCTTTACTGAGGGCACTTTTTTTCCAAGATTTGTTTCTTGAGTTTTGATCAGTAACATGCTGACCATAGTACATGTCAGAGTGAATGAGTTCTACATCAATATTTGCATGCATGTCAAAATTAATATGGGAAACTTATGGCTATGATTGAACAATAAAAGAAGAGATATTGTTGATACAGTTGTATTATTAAGCCTAAAGCTAAAAGTAATATAGCCTGAGCTTTTTTTTTTATGGAGAAGTTGAGCTAAGGTAGACAGCTGTAGACTTAGTTATCCGCATGACCTGGTCTTTGATCAGGCCTCCTAGGTAGGAAAAGAAATATTACATGATTGAGAACTATTAAAAAATACATACAAGGGTAAAAGAATAGGTAGTAGGTTGGTAGACAGCAACCACCCAGGGAGGTACTACCGTCCTGCCAAGTGAGTGTAAAACCTGTAATTGTTTTACATGATGGTAGGGTTGCTGGTGTCCATTTTTCTGTCTCATGAACATGCAAGGTGTCAGGTATGTCTTGCTACGTCTATTTACACTTAGGTCACACTACACATACATGTACAAGCATATATATACACACCCCTCTGGGCTTTCTTCTATTTTCTTTCTAGTTCTTCTTCTTGTTTATTTCCTCTTATCTCCATGGGGAAGTGGAACAGAATTCTTCCTCTGTAAGCTATGCGTATTGTAAGAGGCAACTAAAATGCCAGAATCAAGGGGCTAGTAACCCCTTCTCCTGTATAAATTACTAAATTTGAAGAGAAACTTTCGTTTTTCTTTTTGGGCCACCCTGCCTTGGTGGGATACGGCCGGTTTGTTGAAAAGAAAAAAAAAAAAAGGGTAAAAGCATGTGCATACTACATGTAAGTAGGAATTTCTAGCATGTATTTACATGTCATTTTACGTATCCATGAGACACAAAAAAAAGATTAGCAATCTGGCCAAGTGCAAAAAAATTTATCAGATTTTTCTTTCACACTCATAGAAGGGCAAAAGACCAAAAGCTCCAGCTATGGGCCAACATACGACTAAGACCTGCATGAGGAAACACTTGTCCTGTTTCCTGGCAAACCTTACCAACCAACAACAGTAGTACTGTACCTCCCTGGATGGTTGCTGTCATTACTATTATTATTATAATCAAAAAGAAGCGCTAAGCCACAAGGGCTATACAGCGCTGCTGGTTGCTGTCAACCATCCTACTACTGGAGTTTAAATTCTGTGACATTTTTATTAGGTAGTTAATACAGCATCTGAGAAGAATCTGGATAGCTAATTTTTCAATTTTGTACCTTCTACCTGCTGTGCCCTTCCTTACAACTTTTTTACATTCCTGTGCAAAATACTGTATTAAATAATTACATATCAAGTGATTTTAATTCTTTTTATGAATCTCATCTTTTGTAAGACACTACATAATTTTTTTTATTTATACAGCTACTCTGATAACATCTTATTTAGTTGCTAGAGTATAAACTTAAGAATAATGTGCTATCTGATTCCTGTTTCTTGTTTGTCTGACATTAATGTAACTTTGATTTTGTAATAACATAATATTATATAAAGTTTATCCTTGATCATCTGTAGTAGTGGCAATATAAGTTCCAGTACTGTCTTTCCATTGGAATTGTGAACCTTTTATATATAATTACAAATACTGTACTGCATACCTGTACTGCACAGAATTATTTTGTTGTTCCTCTATTTTAAGAAGCATGCTTGTGTTGGAGATGGGAAGATTATTTCAATACATACATACTTGTTTATAGTTCTGAGTGGTGCCTGTCTAGCTCTGTTTGGAAAGTTATGTATTGGTTCCCAGGATGGTCACTTATTCACTACAAGTTACCAAGATTTTTTGCAAGCTTGTTTGTTGTTTTTTGTTTGTAGGCCACTGATCTTAGTAAATTGTAAGGCTATACCCTCTTTTTATGTATTGTAAGCTTCTACAGTGAACTTTTTTAAAATTTATGTTAACAATCCATGTACACAAACTAGAAAGTTCTAAAAGAAATAGCTTCACTAAAAGAAAGTCTCACTAAAAAAAATATTATACTGTTGTCAAATTAAGAGTTGCAGTGCTCAAATAAGACAAAATCCTACCTGCATAATATTGACATTTGTCAGTCTTGGAGGCTGGTCCAGCTGCAAGGCTCGAAAAAGCTGTGATATCAAAAGCATTAGGGAGAGTAAAATTGAAACCAATATAGTTCGTTTACCAGGCTGGAGCCTACGAGACTTGATGTTGGTGGGAAGAATAGCATACGTGTCACCTGAACTATGATGATACATGGTGGTGAAGATGGAACCTGAAAAAAAAAATTATTAATCATATAAAATATCACCTGAATGTCAATGTAAATAATAAGCAAAGTGAGTGGTACTAGTGTATTTTAAATTACAATACAAAATATTATCTGATAGTACATGTATCTAATTATACATGATACATGAAGGTTGAAGGAAAGCTGGAAGAACACGAAAGAAGTAGATGAAAACAGCAGGTTTCAGGATTTGTTCGATATAGTTCACCGTCATCAAGATGACAGTAAGGTAAGGCGGTGGATCATAGCCTGGTAGGCAAAACTCTCACTTCACATGCTGAGTGTCCATAAGTCAATTCCCAGCAAGGGTGGAAATACTGGTGTGTTTCCTTACACCTGTTGTCCCATTCACCTAGCAAGCCAGTAGGTACCTGGTGTGGATCGCATGTGTGGGGGATCGCATGGTGTGGATCGCATCTTGGGGGGACAAGATTGAAGACCCCAACAGAAATCAGACAGACAGTTCCTCGATGACACACTGCCTTTCTTGGGTTATCCTGAATGGCTAACCCTCCGGAGTTAAAAATCCAAACAAAAGCTTATTTTATCAATCGCTAGCGCACTCAGCTCACTCACTGAGGTCCGGGGATCAGTCCCCCAGTATGGCTGGAAAACATTAGGATGTGTTTTCACAAGATACCTGCTGTCCCCATTCACCCATCAGTAAAATGGGAACCTGGATGTTAGGTGACTGGTGTGGGTCTCATCCTGGAACAAAACTGACCTAATTTGCCTGAAATGCCCTGCGTGACAAGGGGATTTCTATATACAGCAGTAAGTCATTGATGTCAGCTAGGACTGTCTACCTTGTACATATATGTATTTGTAGAAATAAAGGTGTTATTATTATTATTTTATCCTAGCTTTGTAGCAGTTGGCAGATGGGGAACCTATGGACTCTTCAGGCAATTCCAGATTTTAGAGCATTTTATGCATATTTGAGTTTTAACACAGGTTGAGCCAGACAGAAGTTATCAAGCAGATTTTTGTCTTGTTATGCCTATTAGTTTTGTTGCAGCTATCATGGTTTATACTACAATTGTTTTTCCTGTATATATAGTATGTACAGTAATATATATGTACTACTGGACGTAAGTCACTTTGACTTTCGTAGGTTATCCTAGGTAATTGACACATACGTTACCAGGTATGTTAATTGTACTTGTGTGTACCGGTACCTAAATGAGGTTACTAAATTGGGTAATTGCTATTACTGGTCTTAGATGATTTGTTGAAGTCGATACCTAGGTACAAATACCACAGGTGAGGTAAGGATAGATTACTTAGTGCAATGTTAGTACTGTCTGAGGTACATATTAACTTATCTTTAAGAGACTAAGTGACTTCATTTAGGTACAGGTACACCTAAGTACAATAACCATATTTAGTGTAAATTACCTAGGATAACTAAAAAAAAAAAGATTTCTATTGGGGTCCTTGAATCTCTATTGGGGTCCTAAAGCAACTGGGGTCAGTGCCTGAGGTAATGGAAGGTAATCAAGTTTGATTCAAGAAACAGGAAGCATGATCAATTCCTTGGATCAGGGGAAATTTATTAAAAAAAAAAATGAAAAAGATACGCGAGCAGCCTCTAGCATGCACAGCAACATTGATTCAATATACACAAGTTATCAACGCAACACTTATTTATACAGCTGACACCAGAAACACTCGTAGTTTTCCCCCAGTAAAGCTTATCTTAGCTATATTAAAAGGTGATATGTTACTAGTGTTGGTAGTAGTGTGTGTCAAGCCTGGGAGGTGTCACCACCACCACCATCATGGACAACATCACGTCATCAACGTATTGACGTCATTCATCTTCATTCATAACACGATGAGTAACAATAATAATAATATTAATAACTATAATAATAATAAGAGTAATAATAATAATAACAGTAATAATAATAATAATAATAATAATAATAATAATAATAATAATAATAATAATAATAATAATAATATTACTTATATTACTACTACTACTACTATACTACTACTACTACTACTACTACTACTACTACTAATAATAATAATAATAATAATAATAATAATAATAATAATAATAATAATAATAATAATAATAATAATAATAATAATAATAATAAGGAAGTAGGGGTATTAATGTTGCAGTTTTATAGCTAGTATAAGCACGCCTCTGGCAAGACAGTGATGGAGTGAATGATGATGAAAGTTTTTCTTTTTCGGGCCACCCTGCCTTGGTGGGAATTGGCCGATGTGTTAATAAATAATAATAATAATAATAATAATAATAGTGGTCAAGACTGCTGTCACATCCAGGGGAAAAAACGCTGTATGTACATGAACGTTGGATTTTAAGGATGCAAAAAAAAAAAAAATAGGTACAATTACACAATTTTTTGGATAATTTCAAATGTCATAAATAGGAACATTTATAAATTACCTAGGATAACCCCCAGAAAAGGTCAACCAATGTGACCTATGGCCATTTGGGTCAATGACCACAATCAACCTAACTAAAGATTTCCATCCCCATGTGGGTTGTTCCGCATTAAGATCGTCTGTTTACCAATGTTTTGAAATAAATTATATATATATATATATATATATATATATATATATATATATATATATCAAATATATCAATTCGGACTTCATGGTCTGGTGTGTTACACATCAGAAGAGAAGTATGCTAGACATGAGGAGGTCAACGACATTATAAAGAGACGCCTCGCCACAGCCTGTTGCTCAGTCCAACGGGAACCCCAAGTGGAGTTAGAATGATAACAAATTCTCACTACAGGCAGCACACTCCACCAATATTCAATACACTCAACCTACTCACCATACAAAACATCCATACTTATTACTGCACCTATTACATACATAGAACACTCAACTCTGATATTAACCCTCCCCTCAAACATCTCCTTGCCAACCTCAACAGAACACATGACCATAACACAAGGCACAGATCACTCTTTGATATTCCTCGTGTCCATCTCACGCTATGCAAAAACTCAATGCACATAAAAGGCCCTAAAATCTGGAATTCATTACCTGTAAATATAAAAGAAACACTACCTGTTTATAAATTCAAGTCTCTTCTCAAAGATCACTTACTCACCAAAAACCAAATAAATACTGAATAACTGAACCTTATAAATTGTATATCTTAAATGTTTCTCACAATTATATCACATAAATGTTAAACCTAAAACCCAATCTAACTTTATTATTTTTTAAATACACTACCTAACAGAATACTCCATTCTACTGAATTTATAACAATGCATGCAACCATATGACCTGTCTTTGTAATACTCACTTGTGCTTTATAGTAATCAGTTTACATTAATGTTTTTCACTGATTTCATCATTGCTTAGTTAATCTTAAGTTAATTTTAAGCCAGCCCGTAATGCTATGCATATAAGTGGCTTTGGCATGCTGCTCTTATCTGTATTTTTTTTGTACCTCTGTAAGTGTGCTCAAATTATAAATAAATAAATAAATAAATATATATATATATATATATATATATATATATATATATATATATATATATATATATATATATATATGTTTGTAGGTAGTAGGTTGGTAGACAGCAACCACCCAGGGAGGTACTACCGTCCTGCCAAGTAAGTGTAAAACGGAAACCTATAATTGTTTTACATGATGGTAGTATTGCTGGTGTCTTTTGTGTCATAAACATGCAAGATTTCAGGTATGTCTTGCTACTTCTTCTTATACTTAGGTCACACTACACATACATGTACAAGCATATATATATATATATATATATATATATATATATATATATATATATATATATATATATATATATATATATATATATATATATATATATATATATGCAAAACAACCACTCTGAAAGAATAGAGAAATTCCAAGCGCTTTCGTGACTACTCACTGTGATCTTATTGCATATATATATATATATATATATATATATATATATATATATATATATATATATATATATATATATATATATATATATATTATATATATACCCCTCTGGGTTTTCTTCTATTTTCTTACTAGTTCTTGTTCTTGTTTATTTCCTGTTATCTCCATGGGGGAGTGGAACAGAATTCTTCCTCCGTAAGCCATGCGTGTTGTAAGAGACGACTAAAATGCCGGGAGCAAGGGGCTAGTGACCCCTTCTCCTGTATATATTACTAAATTTAAAAAGAGGAACTTTCGTTTTTCTTTCTGGACCACCCTGCCTCGGTGGGATAC
Organism: Cherax quadricarinatus; assembly: GCF_038502225.1. NCBI lineage: Eukaryota > Metazoa > Arthropoda > Malacostraca > Decapoda > Parastacidae > Cherax > Cherax quadricarinatus. The sequence continues at coordinate 10,390,965 of NC_091300.1, forward strand.
GGCCGTTTGTTGAAAGAAGAAAGATATATATATGTATGTATGTATGTATGTATGTATGTATGTATGTATATATATATATATATATATATATATATATATATATATATATATATATATATATATATATATATATATATATATATATATATATATATATATATATGTGTGTGTGTGTGTGTGTGTGTGTGTGTGTGTGTGTGTGTGTGTTAATAATATCTAATATAGAGATCCAGTCCTTTTGAGAAATAACGTATTATTTTCTTTTTAAAAATAATAGCATGTTGTCTATACCCCAGCATCTATTGTTATTTCTTGTGCAAATTGTTATTTTGGAAAATATTAGCAAAATTAAACAATATTGAGGGACCTTTCATGGTCAATAGGCAAGTTTATTTGGGTACAATTATTGTACACAGACGTATAATTACACATGTGTAGGTTACCTAGATCAATATGGCTAATCACATCCAACATAAACAAAGACGAATAAAATGTAAAGACGCGAGCTAATCCCATATCTATCGCTGGCGGAGTGAAGTTGCATTTATTTTAGGTTGGGTCAGGTTGCGTCTCATTAGGTTACGTTTCTTACATTTCAGCAAAACCAACCTAATATTTAATTTATTTTAGGAATAAATTATGGATAAATTCACACAAGAACCAACTCTCCATCTTATCTTAATTATCTTGTATTAAATGTCTTAATCTAATTCTCTATCTGTGGCTCAGGAAATAGTCAACTGTGGTTTCCAATGACAATACAGTGGCTTCGAATTTGTTAATGATCTTATGTCAGAATTCTAAAATGTTACGTAACCTCTTATTTCTATTAAAATTTGTTTTATGTCCTTCTAATTTATTGTGAGGAAATAAGTTTTTTAAGCTATAACTTTGATTAGGTGTATAAATATAATCTATCGCGTTTTTATCAGACGAAGCCAAAGTTTACACTGAACTCTCAGAAATTTGTTTACTAACTCCAAGTACATGTGAAAAATCTATTTCAGTAGATTAAGTTACATTTTATTAACCGATTATCTCATTATATAAATATAATATATATATTGAATGATATAATATGAAGCCTTATATTGAACTATACTAAGTTTTTGTGTAGCATTATTAAAAAAGAGACTAATCATAATAGCTACTACGACTATTAGTGAGTATGAAATGTTATTAATTTCCATAAAACATCGTTCATGTTGGAGGTGCCATCTGTAGGCAGGAGGAGGAAGCTGAGGCTGTCGTCTGCTGGTCAGCTGTGAGGATGGTGGAACACCTTTGACATGACGCTACATGGATGTTTGTGTGAATGGTTAATGAGGTAAGACTGAGCCTCTCCTGACGCTGTTTTTAAGGGGGCGCCGATAAGATGATATTGATGGGAGGGCGAGACTGAGAATCGATTTCCACTTGATCAGTCAAAAACTAATATTATCAAAAATGTCCTTGATATTACACGTATGGAGACAGTTTGTTGGCTTTACATTGCAGTATAATGACAAGTACTCATGTTTTTTCTAACAATAATAAAAAAATAGGTGTTTTTGTGCGAAATGTCTCATAAATTGCGGCCATGGAATGTTGCATATTGCAAGGCTGGGTGTGTGCAACAGTCACAGCTTGGGAACAAAGGATACATTATTACACCTCTTGTTCACATGGTAACCAAGGCATTCGGTATCATTTCATGGTTTATTTTTTACCCATTTTATAATAGCTTTAACAGTGATTCATGTAAAGAAGTTTGCCTTGAGTAGTTAAAGTATTGTGACTAAGCTGCTGAATGTTGTATGATAAAAAATTTAGTGGAAATGGCAACAAGCTATACCAGCTTTTGTTAGGTTATCCTGGGTTAATAAATCTCCCTTGCGATAAATAACCCTATAATCGTGAAGGTTGTAAATGAAAATAAGCCAAATTAAGTACGTAAGTAGCCAAGTAAGTTTATTTATGAACAGATACACAAGGTACAATTATTATACATAGTGTAAATTACCTAGGGGTAACTCCCAAAAGTCAGACAAAGTGACTTATTTCCATTGGGAGTTGTTGATTTCCACTTTATTGGGTTATCTTAGATTAAAAATACTTAATATAAATAAATAAATGTATGTGTCCCTGTAATACAAGTGCCCTCAGGATCATTTAAAAAAATTTATCTTTGTAAAACCTAGAAAAAACTTTCTTAAGGACATCTTCATCTTGTTGGAAAATTTCATTGGGTGGGACATTAACATTAAGTTTATCTTTATTATATATAGGAGTGAATTGCAAATGGATTGTTGAGGAACTTGTAATTCATAATTATCAACATGTGTACAAATAATACTTAGCACAAAATATAATGTTACTGGATTTTGCACTGGCATGACAACAGGCTATGATAGCAGTGATTCCTGGAGCCATTAGCATACATACAACACGAGGAACAAGCATCCCTTTTTACATACCATGTGTTCAACTTAGCCTATTGAGCAACTACATGCATTTTAAAGATTATTAATCCTTCTCTAAAACTCTTTTGATAGTTGCAGTAGATCTCATAAACATAATACTAGACACAGAAACCTTTATGATATTCCCAGTGTTTGACTCAACCTGTGTAAAAACTCAGTGCACCTAAAAGGACCTCAAATATCATACCTCTTCTGTACTCACCTAATTGTGGTTGCAGGGGTTGAGACTCAGCTCCTGGCCCCATCTCTTCACCAACCGCTACTAGGCCCTCTCTCCCCCTGCTCCATGAGCTTTATCATACCTCGTCTTAAAACTATGTATAGTTCCTGCCTCCACTACATCGCTTGCCAGACTATTCCACTTCCTAACTACTCTATGACTGAAGAAATACTTCCTAACATCCCTTTGACTCATCTGAGTCTTCAGCTTCCAATTGTGACCCCTTGTTTCTGTGTCCCATCTCTGGAACATCCTGTCTCTGTCCACCTTGTCTATTCCACGCAGTATTTTGTATGTCGTTATCATGTCTCCCCTGACCCTCCTGTCCTCCAGTGTTGTCAGACCGATTTCCCTTAACCTTTCTTCATAGGACATTCCCCTTAGCTCTGGAACTAGCCTTGTTGCAAACCTTTGCACTTTTTCTAATTTCTTGACGTGTTTGACCAGGTGTGGGTTCCAAACTGGTGCTTTGTACTCCAGCATGGGCCTGATGTACACAGTGTATAAAGTCTTGAACGATTCCTTACTGAGGTACTGGAACGCTATTCTCAGGTTTGCCAAGCGCCCATATGCCGCAACAGTTATCTGGTTAATGTGTGCTTCTGGCGATGTACTCGGTATTATACTCACTCCTAGGTCTTTCTCCTTGAGTGAGGTTTGCAGCCTTTGGCCACCTAGCCTATACTCTGTCTGCAGTCTTCTTTGCTCTCCTCTGATCTTCATGACTTTGCATTTGGCGGGGTTAAATTCTAGGAGCCAGTTTCTGGACCATACATCCAGCCTGTCCAGGTCTCTTTGTAGACCTGTCTGGTCCGCGTCTGATTTAATTCTCCTCATTAACTTCACGTCATCTGCAAACAGGGACACTTCTGAGTCTATCCCTTCCGTCATGTCGTTCACATATACCAAGAATAGCACTGGTCCCAGGACTGACCCCTGTGGGACCCCACTCGTCACTGGCGCCCACTGTGATACCTCATCACGGACCATGACTCGCTGTTGCCTCCCTGTTAGGTATTCTCTGATCCATTGCAGTGCCCTTCCTGTGTGTGTGTGTGTGTGTGTGTGTATCACTTATTTCTTGTAATTTTATTTCATGCTTTACTTTATTGCATTTTATTCATTATTATCAGAACTATGAACAATTTGTTGTATTTTTTCAGTGAGGATGAATATTGGTGGATCCAAGAAAGAACATTAATAACTCGAAATTAGAACATTTCATCAGCTGTCATCAGAATGCTCGGTATTCTCTTATGGAATGTTTTTGTATTTGCTGCGGGTGCTGTGAGTGTAATAGTTTCAGCATGGTGGTGGATAACAACACAAAAACTGCCAGAACCAGAGACCGAAAAACCAACCATAACAGATACCAGCTTACCGGAAGAACTTGTAGATAAGCTAAGGCAAGGAGATAGGTTCCACCGTCGTGAGACCTGCTTGGCACTCAACTTAATACTTCAATTCTTTTTCCAGGTAAGTGCGTTAGTTATCTTCTGGTACTGGATTTATACTGTACAGTGGAACCTTGGTTTTCGTTTGCAATGATTTTCGTTGAATTTGGTTTTCGATGACTTCTCGTCAGAATTTTGCCCTAGTTTTCATTCATCGCCTCAGTTTTCGTTGAGTTGACAGTGGTCCACTGTACCAAACATGTCTGCCCCCGCCCACACAAGGCTTCCCATGTGTTCTGAGTCAGTCTGGCTTTGTTTCTCATCAGTAGAGGGTAGTAGTGATGGTGGTAGAGGGTGGTAGTGATGGTGGTAGAGGGTGGTAGTGATGGTGGTAGAGGGTGGTAGTGATGGTGGTAGAGGGTGGTAGTGATGGTGGTAGAGGGTGGTAGTGATGGTGGTAGAGGGTGGTAGTGATGGTGGTAGAGGGTGGTAGTGATGGTGGTAGAGGGTGGTAGTGATGGTGGTAGAGGGTGGTAGTGATGGTGGTAGAGGGTGGTAGTGATGGTGGTAGAGGGTGGTAGTGGTTGTGATTGTGGTAGAAGGTGGCAGTGATGGTGGTAGAGGGTGGTAGTGATAGTGGTAGAGGGTGGTGGTGATGGCAGTAGAGGGTGGTAGTGATGGTGGTAGAGGGTGGTAGTGATGGTGGTAGAGGATAGTAGTGATGGTGGTAGAGGGTGGTAGTGGTTGTGATGGTGGTAGAGGGTGGTAGTGGTTGTGATGGTGGTAGAGGGTGGTAGTGATTGTGGTAGAGGGTGGTAGTGATGGTGGTAGAGATAACCTCTCCTCGGCATCTTCCATATGCCAACGAGTCTTCAATAAAGGTAAAAGTGATGTTAAATGTTCGTTTATCCATTTCATTAGTCCTTTATATTTATTTCTCATTGTTTTCTGTATGTAAAACTATAGTTATTCTCTGTAAAATGTATTTTTTGTTAATACTTTTGGGTGTCTGGAACAGATTACAGTAGATCCCCGGTTATCATAATTAATCCGTTCTAGAGAGAGTAACTAAACCCGAATCTGACGATTTCCAAATTCATTTATCCCATGAGAAATAATGTGAATCCAATTCGTTCCAGACACTCAAAAGTATTAACAAAAATAATTTTTATATAGATTAAATCTAGATTTACGTACAGAAAAGAATGAGAAATCAAGTATAAAACAATAATAACATCACACTCACCTTTAATGAAGACTCTTGTTGGTGTATGGAAGATGGGAGGAGGGGAGAGGGTTAGGGTGATGTTCCTCCACAAATGTTTGCACCTCACTCCACTTTGCACAAATATCCTTAATCTTTAAAGAAGGAACCTTCTTCCCTCTCTCTTTCTCCTTCTCGGAAGAAATTTCCTCAGCTGGTGTACATAAAAACATAAAGCAGGAACACTGCAGCAGGCCTGTTGGCCCATACTAGGCAGGTCCTTCACAAATCATCCCACTGACAGAATCGTATTTGCCCAACCCAATTTTCAATGCTTCCCAAGCAATAAGCTTTGATAATTCTATTCACTCATGTGCAAGTCCCACTCAAATCAAATCATGTGTGTGGGGAGGTACCCTGTCTGGTGTGTGGGGAAGTACCCTGTCTGGTGTGTGGGGAAGTACCCTGGCAGGTGTGTGGGGAAGTGCCCTGGCTGGTGTGTGTGGGGAAGTGCCCTGGCTGGTGCGTTCTTTCTTGAATTCTATTGTGTTTTTCGCCTTCTTTACCAAAGAGCTGGCACTAGGAGCTTTCTTTTGGCCCATTGTGTCTTATTTAGCAGTTGCAAGCACTAAAACGAATGGAATATTACGAAATGTATCGTTTGAACGTGTGGGATCGTGCTCACTGGCTGATAAACAATGACATAGTGACAGTAAATGGTGTGTCGGGCCGCTCGGACGCCTTTGGGATGAACGACTATTTCCGAGCCAAATGACGATCACCAAGCTAATAGTTTGATGAAAAAAAAAATTACTATTTTCAAATATTACAAAATCCGACAACTACGAAATCCAGGGGTCCACTGTAATTGGATTTACATCATTTCTTATGGGAAATATTGCTTCAGTTTTCATCAGACTTTCTGGAACAAATTAATTACGAAAACCAAAGTTCCACTGTAGTGGTTCCTCATAACTCATGAAACCGTAATAACATGACAGTAAACAAATCACAGAACAGGCGGGGCACGAATCTGTGGCAAGTGAATCCTAAAACTCTTGGTTGACCAATGGACTCCTAGTTTGCACACTGGCCTGAAAGTTTTAGAAATTGCCATGCTTTGAGTTTGAGCCTCAACTATTCTGTGAGATGTAGTGGCCATTTGCTCATTGGCTATTTGTGTGAATATTGGTATAATCTATCCCTTGTCAATTTATTACAAGTGGTAAATGCATAATTTCTCAAGGCTGGCAACATTATTTATTTATTTATTTATTTATTTATTTAAAAATTTGAGCACACATACAGAGGTACAAAAAATACAGATAAGAGCAGCATGCCAAAGCCACTTATACTATGCATAGCAATACGGGCTGGCTTAAAATTAACTTAAGATGAACTAAGCAATGATGACATCAGTGATAAAACTTTAATGTATACAGATTACTATAAAGCACAAGTGAGTATTACAAAGACAGGTCATATGGTTGTATGCATTGTTGTACATTCAGTAGAATGGAGTATTCTGTTAGGTAGTGTTGTTGGAGTGTGAGCAAAGTAACATTTATGAAGGGATTCAGGGAAACCGGCAGGCCGGACTTGAGTCCTGGAGATGGGAAGTACAGTGCCTGCACTCTGAAGGAGGGGTGTTAATGTTGCAGTTTAAAAACTGTAGTGTAAAGCACCCTTCTGGCAAGACAGTGATGGAGTGAATGATGGTGAAAGTTTTTCTTTTTCGGGCCACCCTGCCTTGGTGGGAATCGGCCGGTGTGATAATAAAAAAAAAAAAAAAAAAAATAAAGTTAGATTGGGTTTTAGGTTTAACATTTATGTGATATAATTGTGAGAAACATTTAAGATATACAATTTATAAGGTTCAGTTATTCAGTATTTATTTGGTTTTGGGTGAGTAAGTGATCTTTGAGAAGAGACTTGAATTTATAAACAGGTAGTGTTTCTTTTATATTTACAGGTAATGAGTTCCAGATTTTAGGGCCTTTTATGTGCATTGAGTTTTTGCATAGTGTGAGATGGACACGAGGAACATCAAAGAGTGATCTGTGCCTTGTGTTATGGTCATGTGTTCTGTTGAGGTTGGCAAGGAGATGTTTGAGGGGAGAGTTAATATCAGAGTTAAGTGTTCTATGTATGTAATAGGTGCAGTAATAAGTATGAATGTTTTGTATGGTGAATAGGTTTAGTGTATTGAATATTGGTGGAGTGTGCTGCCTATAGTGAGAATTTGTTATCATTCTAACTGCAGCCTTTTGTTGGGTAATTAGTGGTCTGAGATGGTTACTTGTTGTTGAGCCCCATGCACAAATTCCATAGGTGAGATAGGGGTAAATAAGAGAGTGATATAGGGCCAGGAGGGCTGACTGTGGAGCATAGTACCGTATCTTCGATAGTATGCCTACAGTCTTGGAAATTTTCTTAGAAATTTGTTGTATATGTGTATGAAATTTGAGTCTATTATCAAGGTGGATTCCTAAGAATTTTCCCTCTGTTAGCTTTGTGATAGGTGATCCGTTTATCATTATGTTAAGAGGGACATCTGTAGCTCTGTTACCAAACTGAATGAAGTAGGTTTTGTCAATGTTTAGTGTAAGTTTGTTAGTCCTCATCCAGGTAGATATTTTCTGTAATTCGGTATTTACAGTATTGGCTAGCGTGACTGGGCTCGGGTGGGAGAAGACGTATGTAGTGTCATCTGCAAATAGTGTGGGTTTGAGTAATTGCGAAGCATTTGGTAGGTCATTTATTTATAGGAGAAAGAGAAGAGGGCCAAGGACACTTCCCTGTGGGACACCAACTGTAATTGGTTGTGCAGAAGAGTTTGCCCCATTTGCATACACATATTGGCTTCTGTTGCTGAGGTATGACTTGAGGTAGTTGAGGGAGTGCCCTCTTATACCATAGTGTGACAATTTTACGTGGAGCAAGTCATGGTTAACTGTATCAAAAGCTTTACGTAAGTCAATGAAGATCCCCAGTGGGACTTCTTTTTTCTCTATTGCAGTGTATATATGTTCTAGCATGTGTATAATAGCATCATTAGTATTTTTATTTGGCCTGAATCCAAATTGGCAGGGGTTGAGTATGTTTTGGGAGATAAGGTAGGAGTAGATTCGTTTATGAATTAATTTTTCGAAGATTTTTGAGAGAGGGTGTAAGTTGGATATTGGCCTATAGTTATTCAACTCTGTTTGGTCTCCTCCTTTGTGGATCGGGGTGACCCTTGCTATTTTGAGTACTGTAGGGAAGGTGGAGGATTCAATGGATTTGTTAAAGAGTGTTGCAATGATTGGTGATAGCACTTGTGACACTTTTTTGTATATAAAGGGTGGTAAGGTATTTAAATCTCCTGCCTTGTTTTTTAGCGTGTTGATAATAAGGGAGACTTCGTATGGGTTAGTCGGAGCTAGGATCAGTGTGTTCGGGTAGTTGCCAGTGAGGTAGTCATTTGGTGGGGTATCTGAGCTTGGGATTTTATTGGCAAGGTTTTGTCCTATAGTGGAGAAGAAGTCATTGAGTCTGTTTGCTGTTTCTGTTGGTGGGAGTTGGGGTTCATCTGATTTTGCTAATTTTATTTCGCTATTTCGTGATATCTTTTTTGTTCCTAGAATTTCTGATAGGGTTTTCCAGGTCTTTTTTATATCACCTCGTAAGTTGGATAATCTGTTCTCATAATACAATTTTTTTGCCCTTCTTATCAGGCTGGTTAGGATTGACGAGTAAAGTTTTGTTTGGTCTCTGGTTATGTGACCCATTCTGTACTGTTTTTCATATTGGTGTTTTGTATTTATGGATTTGAGAATGCTGGGTGTTAACCAGGGACTGTTCAGTCTCTTAGCTGTCATCTGTTTAGTTTTTTTAGGGCAGTGCTTGTTATAGAGGTATTGGGTCTTTTTTAGAAAATTATTAATACATTCGTCAATATCTGTATAGATTTCTAGCTCAGTGTGCCAGTCAATGTTTGCTACTGCTGTTGTGAAGTTATTAATGGCTGCCTCATTGTGAAGTCTGAAGGTGACTTTAGTAGTGTCTTGGGGTAATTTACCAAGAGTTGTTATGAGAAAAGTAGGGTAGTGGTCTGTGGTATTATCTGTAATTATGCCTGATTTTAAAGGGGATATGGTGTTGGTCCAGATGTGGTCAAGTAGGGAAACACTAGTTTCTTGACGTGCTTTATCAAGTGCGGGTTCCAAACAGGTGCTGCATACTCCAGTATGGGCCTGACATACACGGTGTACAGTGTCTTGAACGATTATGTTATGGTTGTAATGAAACTTTACAATTTTATTTCAGTTATCATTAATTAGTAGGTTGGTAGATAGCAACCACCTAGGAGGTACTACTGTACTCACCTATTTGTGGTTGCAGGGGTTGAGTCTTAGCTCCTGGTCCCGCCTCTTCACCGGTTGCTACTGGGCCCTCTCTCTCCCCGCTCCATGAGCTTTATCAAACCTCGTCTTAAAATTGTGTATGGTTCCTACCTCCACTACATCATTTTCTAGGCTATTCCACTGCCTGACAACTCAGTGACTGAAGAAATACTTCCTAATATCTCTCTGACTCATTTGTGTCTTCAACTTCCAATTGTGGCCTCTTGTTTCTGTGTCCCCTCCCTGTAACATCCTGTCTTTGTCCACCTTGTCTATTCCACGCAGAATTTTATATGTCGTTATCATGTCTCCCCTGACCCTCCTGTCCTCCAGTGTCGTCAGGCCGATTTCCCTTAATCTTTCTTCATAGGACATTCCCCTTAGCTCTGGAACTAACCTTGTCACAAACCTTTGTACTTTCTCTAGTTTCTTGACGTGCTTTATCAAGTGCGGGTTCCAAACAGGTGCTGCATACTCCAGTATGGGCCTGACATACACGGTGTACAGTGTCTTGAACGATTCCTTACTAAGGTATCGGAATGCTGTTCTCAGGTTTGCCAGGCGCCCATATGCTGCAGCAGTTATCTGATTGATGTGTGCTTCCGGAGACATGCTCGGTGTTATACTCACCCCAAGATCTTTCTCCTTGAGTGAGGTTTGCAGTCTTTGGCCACCTAGCCTATACTCTGTCTGTGGTCTTCTGTGCCCTTCCCCTATCTTCATGACTTTGCATTTGGCAGGATTAAATTCGAGAAGCCATTTGCTGGACCAGGTGTCCAGTCTGTCCAGGTCTCTTTGAAGTCCTGCCTGGTCCTCATCAGATTTAATTCTCCTCATTAACTTCACATCATCTGCAAACAGGGACACTTCTGAGTCTAACCCTTCCATCATGTCGTTCACATATACCAAAAATAGCACTGGTCCTAGGACCGACCCCTGTGGGACCCCGCTCGTCACAGGTGCCCACTGTGATGCATCATTACGTACCATGACTCGTTGTTGCCTCCCTGTCAGGTATTCTCTGATCCATTGCAGTGCCCTTCCTGTTATATGCGCCTGATGCTCTCGCTTCTGCACTAATCTCTTGTGAGGAACTGTGTCAAAGGCCTTCTTGCAGTCCAAGAAGAAGCAATCAACCCACCCCTCTCTCTCGTGTCTTCTGTTATTTTATCATAAAACTCCAGAAAGTTTGTGACACAGGATTTGCCTTCCATGAATCCGTGCTGGTTGGCATTTATACTCTTGTTCCGTTCCAGGTGCTCCACCACTCTCCTCCTGATAATCTTCTCCATAACTTTGCATACTATACACGTCAATGACACAGGTCTATGAGTGTGAAACAGAAACCTATTAACCCTTTCACTGACTCCCACATAGATTTGTTTTATTGATGCTTATGTTGGGCTATATTTTAATCACAGCACCCTCACATATGTTGAGAGTGGTAAATTTTGACCTAGACATGAGAGAATGGGTCTGTATGGTGTGTGTGTACATAGTGAAACAAAAATTTTCCCCTACACAGTACATAGTGTGAACAACCTATCTCTGATTTATAGCTGTTGCTTGATATTCCTGATAAATTGGGAGATAGTGAAATAGAGGTGATTTTGGTCAGTTTCAAACTGGAAGTCATAGATTACCTGATGCACATATACTGCATCAGTTATTTAGTTGATGTACTCCTCAGGTGATATGCTCGGTGCAATACTCACCCCAGGTTCTTTTGCTTGAGTGAGGTTTGGAGGCTTTCTTCCCCTCCCCTTCCTGAGCCTGTACTTTGTCTGTAGCCTTCTTTGTTTTTCCCCAAACTTCATAACTTTACACTTTCTGGGGTTAAACTCAAATAACCACTTAGGCACCTAAAGTCAGTACTGACCAGTCGGGCTGTGGTTTGTGCGTTGGATTGTGCGTGGCCAGCAGTAACAGCCTGGTTGATCAGCCCCTGATCCACCATGAGGCCTGGTCACAGACCAGGCCATTGGGGTGTTGACTCCTGGAACTCTCTCCAGGTATACTCCAGGTAGACCAGACCTACAACTTGTCTAGATCCATTTGTAGCTTTTCCTGGTCCATGTCTAATTGTATTCTCTTCACTAGTTTCACATAATATGTGAACAGAAATACAGTGGACCCCTGCTTAACGATCACCTCCAAATGCGACCAATTATGTAAGTGTATTTATGTAAGTGCGTTTGTACGTGTATGTTTGGGGGTCTGAAATGGACTAATCTACTTCACAATATTCCTTATGGGAAAAAATTCGGTCAGTACTGGCACCTGAACATACTACTGGAATGAAAAAAGTTCGTTAACCGGGGGTCCACTGTACCTCCAAGCAATAGCACTAGCCCTGGTTCTGATCCTTGGGGAAGCCCACACATCAGCTTCACCCATTCCAAAATCTCGTTTGTACAATCACTCACTGTGTCCTTCCATCAGGTATGCCTTGATCTATTGTGGTGCTTTCCCATTTATTCCCATGTATGTGTGTGTGTACACTCATTTAATTGTGGTCACAGGGGTTGAGTCATAGCTCCTGGCCCCATGTGCATGCATTTGTGTGTGTGTTTGTGTTTTAGTCAGACTAATATTTAATATTGAAGGATGTTATTTTTTACTCAGGAAAAGCGTTATGAAGCTGGAATCATGCGTTGGCTTACAAACATTCTAACTCTCGAATTTAATGATCTGTTGAAACATAAAGCCCTCTCAAAGTTCATCCACAATATGCAGGTAAGAACTTTCTTTCTTTTCTTATTATTTCAGTAACACAGGTAATGTCATTTCACTAATTTGAGAAAATAAGTATATGTATGTAAATATATATACAGTAGACAGTTATATTACACAGATTTATTTTCCACATTTTGGGTATTAAACTATTGAAAAATTGTGGCATAATTTTATACAACACTTAACATGGTTCAGTTTGTGGGTGGGGAAAATACCCACCCCTCTCCAAGACCTCTGTGCATACATGTCTTTTACGACTCTTCTCAGAGCTAGCTGTGTTTGTGAATTGTGTCGTGATCTTTTCATCTTCTGAAAAGAATGACACATAGATCACAACTACCTAAATAGACTGACTTACGGACTGACTGACTTTCTGACTGACTTAACTGACTGACTGACTGAATGATTTACTGACATACTGACTAACTTGACTGACTTGACTGACTGACTTGACTGACTGACTGACTGAATAACAGACTGACTGACTTGACTGACTGACTTGACTGACTGACTTGACTGACTGACTTGACTGACTGACTTGACTGATTGACTTGACTGACTGACTTGACTGACTGACTTACTGACTTGACATTACTGACTTAAAGTTAGACTTTTCAATGAAAAGGACCCTGACAAATCTAGCAGCAGTGATCTGAAACGGTGTCTAGAGCAACTGATGATCCTTTACCGTCAGCTGTATAACATACTTCAGGGTAAAATTGCCCAGAGATCCATTACAGAATTTATACACACTCCAGTACAACCATCGACTTTAGTACCAGAATCTCCACCATCCACCTCAGCCCAGTAGGGCCACAGCACGATTCACCGCTCATTTCACAATCTTTGACAGGCACGAGCACTCACAATTTAAGGTAAGAAATATTATTATTTCTGTTGCATTTTTAGTCTTAAGCAATAAAAATAACATAATACATCACAACAGTGAGCAACAATTACATATTCATTTTTATTTTTGTAAGATCTGGAGGTCTAAAAAAAAAGTTGTTTGGCTTTTTTGGGGCTCCCAGGAACATAACCCTGTTTTTCCCATAAGTTCTACAGTTTATCTAACATGGATTTACCTAACACAGCATTTTCAGGAACGTAACTGCCATGTAATATAACAGTCTACTGTATGTCTTTGAATTGGGGTTTTGAAATCAGATACAAATTAATTTTTTTATTTCTTTATATGGTATTTGTATTTGATTTCAAACCCTCACTTCTAACACTCCATGATATGCAGATCATTGAACTGCTGTATTTCAATGTAATTTATTTGTAATTGACCAATTCTTCATTTGCAACCTGTCTTGTTGAACTTATGATTACATGTATAATGGATTACCCAAGCTATATTGATTTAAATTTTATTCTAGGTCTAGATGTAAGTAGTGTGTAAGCCTTATGATTAGTTTGCTCAAAATACATTTGCATAATTACTGGCTCTCTTCTGAGTCTTATATTGTAACACATTACATCTATATTATAATAAGAGCAAATTTAAAAATGTAATAATTTTGAATGTATAACTACTGTAATTGTTTGGTTCTTGATAATTTTTTTTTTTAAGCATGAAGTCTTTATAAGTTAGCAGACAGATAAGATTTTTTATGCGTGCATTATCAAGTGTCACCTATTTCTGTACAACCAATGTATCATGTGGAAATAAATTTTTGAAATTGAATTTATTATTTTATCATCAAATGTTGATTAACTTTTAGGAATATTTGGTTCTCCTTGTATGTACTCATTATTTCTCATGGTATTTATGTATAAACAGGTAAATCAAATGAGGACAAGTCTACACAAAATGCTAAATCTCTCTATACTTTATAATTACTCTGCTGGTGTCAGACTTTTCTAGGGTATTCCTTGATGCCAGTGAAGAGTTCTTGATCCAAGGAATTGGAGCTGTCCTTTTTCATGGATCAAATCTGATTACCTCCCATTCTCAAACACTGGCTGAACCCTTTGGGTTTATCTTGTTCCCATCAATATAATAGTAATAATAAAGAAAATAATGATATTGGTTTCAGATCCGAGACTTAAATCTAGGAGCAAACTTTCCAGTTATTCGAGCAGTGACAGCTAAGCATGTGAACCTGAACCCTGATACCTCAACTCTTGAAGAAATTGACATCATGGTGGAAGTGGAATACAATGGAGGAATCCAGTTGGCTGTTGATGCTTCTTCAAGGTTCTCCAAGGCTGCCATGGTTAAAATTAAAGGTTTGTTTCTCTCTACTATCTTTTGTTAAGTTTTAGTGACTGTTATGCTTCTGTCTTGGAAGAACAGAAAAGTTGCAAAAAGTTTTATAAAAAGACCCATTACAAAGGGAGAAAGGGTAACAAAAGGTCTGGTGGCAAATGCAGTGCATTTTCTTCAAGGGGGATGCTTTGATAATGAAGGGATCTTGATCCAAGGAATTGGAGCTACCCTCCTTCTTTGACTCAGACCTGATTATTGTATACTATACAGTACTTCCCATTCCCCAGGTGCTGTATGACCCTGATGGATTTAACACTCCCCCATGGCTGTGTTAATAATGTGATGCATTGCATCATACACTATATTAACCCTTTGACTGTTGGTGTCGTATATATATGTCTTACGAGCCAGTGTTGGTGACATATTAACCCTTTCAGGTTCCAGAGGCCAAATTTTAACCCTTTGACTGTTTTGGTCGTATATATACGTCTTACGAGCCAGTGTTTCAGACGTATATATACTCAATAATTCTAGCGGCTTCAAATCAAGCGGAAGAAAGCTGGTAGGCCCACATATGAGAGAATGGGTCTGTATGGTCAGTGTGCACCACATAAAAAAAATCCTGCAGCACACAGTGCATAATGAGAAAAAAAAAACTGATAGTTTTTTTGGATTAAAATGCCGACTTTGAGGTGTATTTTCGTCTAGTATTTATCGATGTATTTGAGTTTTCATGGTCTTAGGTGATAAAAGGGAAAACATATTACAGAAATAGAGATGATTTTCATTACTTTAACGATGAAAACGTCCTTGAAACTGAGCTCAAAGTAGCGGAAATGTTCGATTTTTACCAATGTTCAGGAGTAAACAAATCACACCACACGTCCAATACACGTCAACTGGGGAGTCTAATATTCTTTCACTAGTGCACTGATATTATTTATACCATTTTTACAATAATGCAGTAGTCTGCATAACAGTAAATTTTGTATTTTTTTGTATGAATAAAAAATCAAAATAGAAAGCAATAATAATATAAGAAGGGCCTAGAGATGTGACTGATGAACAGAGGATATGTTATTTTAGTGCCAAGAATGTCTACCTTGTTTATTCTGAACCCTATTTTGAAATTGGCATCTTTTTTAGTTTGCGTGAAATTGGCCAAATTGCCAATTTCTGACCACAATATTGGGTAGTCCAAATTGGTAAATGGGAGGTTTCTTGTATTCAGCTGATAGATAAAATGGAGTTCTAAAGAAATAGCTATGAGTTTGGTCAACCGGAACAACGGAATTGGCTGAAAATAGGGCTCAAAGTCGGCAATATTGCCGATATGCATGTCGCCAAGACCGATAACTTCGCGGGAGCATAATTCCATGAGTTTTCGACCAAATTTCGAACTTTTGGTGTCATTACCATCGGGAAAAGATTCTCTATCATTTCACAAGAAAAAATAATTTTTTTTTTTTTCAAAAATTTAGCAACATAGAATGACAGTTTCAGAAAGGGGCCTGAAACAGTCAAAGGGTTAAGGGGTGCACCAGTGTCCAATAATTTAAAAAAAAAATTTTGTTATTTTTTCTTATGAAATGGTAGAGAATCTTTTTCTGAAGGTAATAAAACAAAAAGTATGAAATTTGATGGAAAATTGACGAAATAGTGCTCTCGCGAATTTTGACGTGTCAGCGATATTTACGAATCGGTGATTTTGCCAACTTTGACTCCCATTTTAGGCCAATTACTTTATTCCAGTCGACCAAATTCTTAGCTATTTCACTAGTATTACTTCTCTTCTATCGATTGAGCACAAGAAATCGCCAAGTCAACTGTTTCAACTACAAAATAAAGTGATCGGAAATTGGTAATTTGGCCAATTTAACACAAAGTTCAAAATATTCCAATTTCAAAATAGGGTCCAGAATAAACAATGTAGATATTCCTGGCACTAAACTAACATTTCCTCTGTTCATTAGTTACATTTTGAGGCTTTACAAATGAATTCCATTTTGATTTTTTATTCACATAATGAATTTTTATTCAAACCAAAAAATAGAAGATTTACTGTTATGCAATATTGTAATAATTGTATAAATATCATCACCATATTTGTTAATTTATATTAGACCCACCAGCTGGCATGTATTAGACGTGTGAGGTCGTTTGTTTACTTTTGAACATTGGCAAAAATTTAACATTTCTGCTGTTTGAGCTCAGTTTCAAGCCATTTCCAATACTAAAACCAATCAAAATCATCTCTATTTCTGTAGTATATCTTCCATTCTATCAAATGAGACCAAGAAATCGCAAATGCAACTATAACAAAAATAAGAAAAAACACTGCAAAGTCGCTGTTTTAATCGAAAATCATTGTCTCAGTTTTTTTCTCTCATTATACATTGTGTGCTGCAGGAGTTGTTTTATGTGGTGCACACATACCACATAGATGTATTCTCTCATATCTAGGCCCAAATTTACCACTCACAGCTTATCAGAGTGAGCTGAGCTCATGGAGTAAATCTACGGTTTGGACCCTGAACGTAAAGCCGTAGATCTACGGGACGGACGCTGAAAGGGTTAATATGCCAAAATTCTAGCGGCTTCAAATCAAGCAGGAGAAAGCGGGTAGGCCCACATATGAGAAAATGGGTTTGTGTTGTCAGTGTGCACAGTATAAACAAAATCCTGCTGCACGCAGTGCATAATGAGAAAAAAACTCAGACCATGTTTTTGGATTAAAACGCTGACTTAGAGGTGTATTTTCATATAGTATTTATGGTTGTATTCTTGTTTTCTTGGCCCATTTGATAGAATGGAAGACATACTACATAAATAGAGATGATTTTGATTGGTTTCACAATGAAAAGGACTTTGAAATTGAGCTCAAATTAGCAGAAATGTTCGATTTTTGCCGATGCTCAAGAGTAAACAAATGACGCCGCTGTCCAACAAGTGTCCAACTAGCCATTCTAATACGCAGTCACGAATGGGTTGACATTATTTATACAATTATTACAATAATGCAGTAGTCTGCATAACAGTAAATCTTCTATTTTTTGTGTGAAAAAAAAATTCAAAATAGAAAGCAAGAGTAATATAAGAGGGGCCTGGAGACATGACTGATGAAAAGAGAAAATGTTATTTTAGTGCCAGGAATGTCTGCATTGTTTATTCTGGACCCTGTTTTGAAATTGGCATCTTTTTTAATTTGTGTGTAATTGGCCATATTGCCAATTTCTGACCACTTCATTGGGTAGTTGAAATCAGTAAATGGGCAGTTTCTTGTACTCAGTCGATAGAACAAATGAAGTTCTAAAGAAATAACTATGAGTTTGGTCGACTGGAACAATGGAATTGGCTGAAAATAGACCTCAAAGTGGCCAAAATCGCCAATGCATACATATCGCTGAGATCACTAACTTCGCAAGAACATAATTCCGTAAGTTTTCCATCAAATTTTGTACTTTTGGTGTCATTACCATTGGGAAAAGATTCTCTATCATTTCATAAGAAAAAATCATTTTTTTTTTTTTTGAATATTTTGCGACAGAGACACTTTAGGATTTGGGGTCTTGACAGTCAGAGGGTTAAAGCAAAATAAATATAGCATATTATTACACATTTTGTTATTTTAGCATAGCACTGTCTGAATATTCTTAAAACATGAAGTAAATTTTGTCATTGGCAGTTGTTCATCTCTCTGGTAATGGTCGACTGCAGTTTTCTCGGCATCCCTTCACACACTGGAACTTCTCCTTTTATGAGGAACCTCAAGTAAGATAACCTTCAGTTTATTTATTTTTTTTTTTTATTATCACACTGGCCGATTCCCACCAAGGCAGGGTGGCCCGAAAAAGAAAAACTTTCACCATCATTCACTCCATCACTGTCTTGCCAGAAGGGTGCTTTACACTACAGTTTTTAAACTGCAACATTAACACCCCTCCTTCAGAGTGCAGGCACTGTACTTCCCATCTCCAGGACTCAAGTCCGGCCTGCCGGTTTCCCTGAACCCCTTCATAAATGTTACTTTGCTCACACTCCAACAGCACGTCAAGTATTAAAAACCATTTGTCTCCATTCACTCCTATCAAACACGCTCACGCATGCCTGCTGGAAGTCCAAGCCCCTCGCACACAAAACCTCCTTTACCCCCTCTCTCCAACCTTTCCTAGGCCGACCCCTACCCCCGCCTTCCTTCCACTACAGACTGATACACTCTTGAAGTCATTCTGTTTTGCTCCATTCTCTCTACATTTATTTATGCATATTTATAAAGAAGGGATGGTAACCCCTTCTCCTGTATAAATTACTAAATTTAAAAAAAAAAAAACTTTGTTTTTCTTTTAGGTCACCTTGCCTCAGTGGGATACAGCCAGTTCATTGGAAAAAAAACTATATGGAAGCAACTTTTTCATGCGTGGCATGTATTTAATTGTATAGTATTAACATTTAATCAGTAATTTTATCCTGTATTTCTGTAAATTTAAATAAATTAAAAATGAATATTGAATATAGGAATGGGACGATACCAAATTTTTGCAGATAGCAATACTCTATTTAATGCTGATGTCAATACTATCAAAATTAGCCAGTTAGCCATTGATATAAATACAGATACTGAGACCATCAAAAGTAATAAGTACTTACTGATAAAGATATTAAATTTTAGGCCAGTGCCAGTACCATCAAAATTAACTGATACCAGTACTTTGACACATCCCTAATTAAATACAGTAGGGCCCCAATTATACGGCAGGTTAGGTTCCAGGCTACTGCCAGAAAGTGGACATCGCTGGAAAGCAGAATGATATTTTTTCCACATATAAATGCATATAAATGCTAAATAGCAAGTTTACACTAACATATATTAAGTTAGCAATAGAACTAGGCATTAAAAACAATAAAAAAGTAAAATACACAATATTTGTAATCTTAATGTAGGGTGAGAGGTGAGTAGTATTTATTTGTCAGAAGTCAGGTGTGGGAAGTATGGTAGCCAGCCAGGCCACCCCACTCGTGTGTAATGTACTATGACATTTAAAGCGCCCTAGAGTGATAAAAATGTATATACAGTACACTCATTACTTTTTTTTTTTAGCAAGTCTGCCGTCTCCCACCAAGGCAGGGTGACCCAAAAGAAAGAAAATCCCCAAAAAGAAAATACTTTCACCATCATTCAACACTTTAACCTCACTCACACACAATCACTTTTTGCAGAGGTGCTCAGAATACAACGGTTTAGAAGCATATACATGTACATATAAAGATGCACAACATATCCTTCCAAACTGCCAATATCCCAAACCCCTTCTTTAAAGTGCAGGCATTGTACTTCCCATTTCCAGGACTCAAGTCTGGCTATATAAAAATAACTGGTTTTCCTGAATCCCTTCACTAAATATTACCCTGCTCACACTTCAACAGCTCGTCAGGTCCCATTTCCATTCGTCTCCATTCACTCCTCTCTAACACGCTCACGCACATGCTTGCTGGAAGTCCAAACCCTTCGCCCACGAAACCTCCTTTACCCCCTCCCTCCAACCTTTTCGAGGACGACGCCTCCCCCACCTTCCTTCCCCTACAGATTTATATGCTCTCCATGTCATTCTACTTTGATCCATTCTCTCTAAATGACCAAACCACCTCAACAACCCCTCTTCAGCCCTCTGACTAATACTTCTGCATTATATTTACACCACACATTGCCCTTTGACAGGACATCTCCACTGCCTCCAACCACCTTCTCACTGCTGCATTTACAACCCAAGCTTCACACCCATGTAAGAGTGTTGGTACTACTATACTTTCATACATTCCCTTCTTTGCCTCCATTGATAACATTTTTTTGTTTCCACATATAACTCAACGCACCACTTGCCTTTTTTTCTTCATCAATTCTATGATTAACCTCGTCCTTCATACATCCATCTGCTGACACGTCAACTCCCAAATATCTGAAAACATTCACTTCTTCCAAACTCCTCTTTCCCAATTTGATATCCAATTTTTCTCTATCTAAATCATTTGATACCCTCATCACCTTACTCTTTTCTGTGTTCACTTTCAACTTTCTACCTTTACACACACTTCCAAACTCGTCCACTAACCTTTGCAATTTTTCTTTAGAATCTCCCAAGCACAGTATCATAAGCAAAAAGTAACTATCAATTCCCATTTTGTATTTGGTTCCCTATACGTAATTTAATCCCACCCCTCTCCTGAACAGCCTAGCATTTACTTCTTTTACAAACCCATCTTTCTTCTTTCTTTCAACACACCAGCCGTATCCCACCGAGGAGGGGTGGCCCAAAAGGAAAAACAAAAGTTTCTCCTTTTACATTTAGTAATATATACAGGAGAAGGGGTTACTAGCCCCTTGCTCCTGGCATTTTAGTCGCCTTTTACAACACGCATGGCTTACGGAGGAAGAATTCTGTTCCACTTTTCCATGGAGGTAAGAGGAAATAATCAAGAACAAGAACTAGAAAGAAACTAGAAGAAAACTCAGAGAGGTGTGTATATACAGTGGACCCCCGCATAGCGAACTTAATCCGTGCAAGAGGGCTGGTCGTTATGCGAAATGTTCGCTATGCGAATTAATTTTCCCCATAAGAAATAATGGAAATAAAATTAATCCGTGCAAGACACCCAAAAGTATGAAAAAAAAATTTTTTTACCACAAAAAAAATGTTAATTTTAGTACACACAAACTGAAAAAGGCATGCACAATTACATGACACTTACTTTTATTGAAGATCTGGTGATGATTGATGGGATGGGAGGAGGGGAGAGCATTATCTTCTTACTGTTTAGAAGGGGAATCCCCTTCCATTAGGACTTGAGGTAGCAAGTCCTTTTCTGGGGTTACTTCCCTTCTTCTTTTAATGCCACTAGGACCAGCTTGAGAGTCACTGGACCTCTGTCGCACAACAAATCTGTCCATAGAGCTCTGTACCTCCCGTTCCTTCAAGACTTTCCTAAAATGGGCCATAACATTGTCATTGAAATAGTCACCAGCACGGCTTGCAACAGCTGTGTCAGGGTGATTTTCATCCATAAAGGTTTGCAGTTCAACCCACTGTGCACACATTTCCTTAATTTTTGAAGTAGGCACAATGGATTCCACAACTGGCATAGGCTTCTCAGGGTTAGCCCCAAACCCTTCAAAATCTTTCTTAATTTCCATACTAATTCTCACCCTTTTTACCACAGGGTTGGCACTAGAAGCTTTCTTGGGGCCCATGGTCACTTATTTTCCAGAAACAGCACCGAAAACACTGTAATAATACGAAATATTCCGAGTGTATGCTTGAATGTTACCGCGGAGGCTGGCTGGTAAACAATGGGACGGGCGGCACATGTGAGGCTGGCTGAGGCCGCACATTGGACGCGTCTCGGACGAAGGTCGCTGAGCGGGTTTTTGTCCACTATGCGGGGCAAAATTTTAGCGAACAAAGCGTTCGCTATGCGGATTGTTCGCTATGCAAGGCGTTCGCTATGCGGGGGTCCACTGTATGTGCTTGTACATGTATGTGTATTGTGACCTAAGTGTAAGTAGAAGTAGCAAGACGTACCTGAAATCTTCCATGTGTATGAGACAGAAAAAAAAAGACAAAAACAATCCTACCATCGTGTAAAACAATTACAAGCTTCCGTTTTACACTCACTTGGCAGGACGGTAGTACCTCCCTGGGTGGTTGCTGTCTACCAACATACTACCTTAACAAACCCATCTATAAATATATTAAACAACCATGGTGACATTACACATCCCGGGCTCTTCTATACACCCTAACCCGCGCCTCACTATCCTCGTAAAACCTCTTTACAGCATTTGGTAACTTAGCACCTATTCCATATACTTGCAACATCTGCCAAATTGCTTCCCTATCCACTCTATCATATGCCTTTTCTATATCCATAAATGCAATAAAAACTTCCCTACCTTTATCTAAATTCTGTTCACATATATGCTTCAATGTAAACACTTGATCTACACATCCCCTACCCACTCGAAAACCTCCTTGCTCATCCGCAGTGTTACATTCTGTCTTACCTCTAATTCTTTCAATTATAACTACAGTACACTTTTCCTGGTATACTCAGTAAACTTATTCCTCTATAGTTTTTACAATGTCTTTTGTCCCCCTTCCCTTTGTATAAAGGGACTATACATGTTCTCCGCTAATCCCTAGGTACCTTCCCCTCTTTCATACACTTATTAAACAAAAATACCAACCACTCCAACACTATATCCCCCGTGCTTTTAACATTTCTGTCATGATCCTGTCAGTTCTACCTGCTTTACCCCCTTTCATTCTACGTAATGCCTCACACACCTCCCCCATACTCACTTCCTGCTCTTCTTCACTCCTAAAAGATGGTATACCTCCCAGGCCAGTGCATGAAATTACCTCCTCCCTTTCTTCGTAGACATTTAAAAGTTCCTCAGAATATTCTCGCCATCTACCCAATACCTCCATCTCCCCATCTACTAACTCCCCTACTCTGTTTTTAACTGACAGGTCCATTCGTTCCCTAGGCTTTCTTAACTTGTTTAACTCCAAAATTTTTTCTTATTTTCATTAAAATTTCTTGACAGTGCCTCTCCCACTCTATCATCTGCTCTTCTTTTGCATTCTCTCACCACTCTCTTTACCTTTCTTTTACTCTCGATATACTCTACTCTTCTTATAACCCTTCTGCTTTGTAAAAACCTCTCATTCACTAACTTTTTCTCTTTTATCACACCCTTTACTTCATCATTCCACCAATCACTACTCTTTCCTTCTGCCCCCACCCTTCTATAACCACAAGCTTCTGCCCCACATTCTAATACTGCATTTTTAAAACTATTCCAACACTCTTCAACCCCCCCCACTACTCATACTTGCACCAGCCCACCTTTCTGCCAATAGTTGCTTATATCTCACCTAAACTTCCTCCTCCCTTAATTTATACACTTTCATCTCCCTCTTACTTTTTGTTTCTATTTTCCTCTTTTCCCATCTACCTCTTACTCTAACTGTAGCTACAACTAAATAATGATCTGATATATCAGTTGCCCCTCTATAAACGTGTACATCCTGGAGCCTACCCATTAACCTTTTATCCACCAATACATAATCTAATAAACTACTTTCATTACGGGCTATATCATACCTTGTATATTTATTTATCCTCTTCTTCATAAAATATGTATTACTTATTACCAAACCTCTTTCTACACATAGCTCAATTAAAGGCTCCCCATTTACATTTACCCCTGGCACCCCAAATTTATCTACTACTCACTCCACAACATTATTACCCACTTTAGCATTGAAATCCCCAACCACCATGTACTCTCACACTTGGTTCAAAACTCCCCATGCATTCACTCAACATTTCCCAAAATCAATCAATCAATCAATCAATATATATATCTCTCTCTCTCTCTCTCTCTCTCTCTCTCTCTCTCTCTCTCTCTCTCTCTCTCTCTCTCTCTCTCTCTCTCTCTCTCTCTCTCTCTCTCTCTCTCTCTCTCTCTCTCTCTCTCTCTCTCTCTCTCTCTCTCTCTCTCTCTCCCTCTCTCTCTCTCTCTCTCTCTCTCTCTCTCTCTCTCTCTCTCTCTCTCTCTCTCTCTCTCTCTCTCTCTCTCTCTCTCTCTCTCTCTCTCTCTCTCTCTCTCTCTCTCTCTCTCTCTCTCTCTCTCTCTCTCTCTCTTTCTCTCTCTCTTTCTCTCTCTCTCTCTCTCCTTCTCTCTCTTTCTCTCTCTTTCTCTCTCTTTCTCTCTCTCTCCTTCCTCCCTCTCTCTCTCCTTCCTCCCTCCCTCCTCCTCCTCCTCCTCCTCCTCCTCCAGGTGCATATACACTTACTATAAACCACTTTTCACATCCAACCTTTATTTTACCGCACTTAATCCTTGAATTAATACATTTATAATTCCTCTTTTCCTGCCATAGCTTATCCTTCAACATTATTGCTACTTATTCTTTAGCTCAAATTCTATTTGAAACCCCTTAACCAATCCCATTTATTCCTCTCCACTGAAACTCTCCCACCCCCTTCAGCTTTGTTTCACTTAAAGTCACGACATCCAGCTTCTTCTCATTCATAACATCTACAATCATCTCTTTCTTATCATTTGCACAACATCCACGCACATTCAGACTTCCCGCTTTGACAGTTTTCTTCTTATTATTCTTTTTAGTAATTATTACAGGAAAAGGGGTTACTAGCCCATTGTTCCCGGCATTTTAGTTGACTTTTACAACTCGCATGGCCTCCGGATGAAAGATTCTTATTCCACTTCCCCATGGATATAAAAGGAAAGTAACAAGAACAAGAACTATTAAGATAAAATAAAAGAAAACTCAGATGAGTGTGTATAAATAAACATGTACATGTATGTGTAGTGTGACCTAAGTGTAAGTAGAAGTAGCAAGATGTACCTGTAATCTTGCATATTTATGAGACAGACAAAAGAGACCAGCAATCCTTCCATCATGTAAAACAATTACAGGCTTTCATTTTACACTTACTTGGCAGGACGGTAGTGCCTCCCTGGGTGGTTGCTGTCTACCAACCTACTACATACAAACCCATCTATAAATATATTAAACAACCTTGGTGACATTACGCATCCCTGTATAAGACCTACTTTTACCGGGAAATTGTCTCCCTCTCTTCTACACACCCTAAACTGAGCCTCACTATCCTCATAAATACTCTTTACAGCATTTAGTAACTTACCACCTATTCTATATACTTACAACATCTGCCACATTGCTCCCCTATCCACTCTATCATATGCCTTTTCTAAATCCATAAATGTAATAAAAACTTCCCTACCTTTATCTAAATACTGTTCACATATAAGCTTCAATGTAAACACTTCATCCACACATCCCCTACCCATTCAGAAACCTCCTTGCTCATCCGCAATCCTACATTCTGTCTTATCTCTAATTCTTTCAATAATAACCCTACCGTACACTTTTCCTGGTATACTCAGAAAACTTTTTTTTTTCAACAAACCGGCCATATTCCACCGAGGCGGGGTGGCTCAAAAAGAAAAAACGAAAGTTTCTCTTTTTAAATTTAATAATTTATACAGGAGAAGGGGTTACTAGCCCCTTGCTCCCGGCATTTTAGTTGCCTCTTATGACACGCATGGCTTACAGGGGAAGAATTTTGTTCCACTTCCCCATGGAGATAAGAGGAAATAAACAAGAACAAGAACTAGAAAGAAAATAGAAGAAAACCCAGAGGGGTATGTACATGTATATATATGCTTGTACATGTATGTGTAGTGTGACCTAAGTGTAAGTAGAAGTAGCAAGATGTACCTGAAATCTTGCATGTTTCTTCTTTCTTTCAACACGTTGGCCGTATCCCACCAAGGTGGGGTGGCCCAAAAGGAAAAACAAAAGTTTCTCCTTTTACATTTAGTAATATATACAGAAGAAGGGGTTACCAGCCCCTTGCTCCTGGCATTTTAGTCGCCTCTTACAACACGCATGGCTTATGGAGGAAGAATTCTGATCCACTTCCCCATGGAGATAACAGGAAATAAACATGGAATTTGTGCATGGGGCTCAACAACAATAAACCATCTCAGACCACTAATCACCCAACAAAAGGCTGCAGTCAGAATGATAACAAATTCCCACTACAGACAGCACACTCCACCAATATTCAAAACTCTAAACCTACTCACAATACAAAACATCCATACTTATTACTGCACCTACTACATACATAGAACACTTAACTCGGACGTGAACCCTCCCCTCAAACATCTCCTTACCAACCTCAACAGAACACATGACCATAACACGAGGCACAGATCACTCTTTGATGTTCCTCGTGTCCATCTCACGCTATGCAAAAACTCAATGCACATAAAAGGCCCTAAAATCTGGAATTCATTACCTGTAAATATAAAAGAAACACTACCTGTTTACAAATTCAAGTCTCTTCTCAAAGTTCACTTACTCACTCAAAACCAAATAAATACTGAATAACTGAACCTTATAAATTGTATATCCAAAATGTTACTCACAATTATATCACATAAATGTTAAACCTAGGACCCAATCTAACTTTGTTATTTTTTTAAATACACTACCTAACAGAATACTCCATTCTACTGAATGAACAGCAATGCATGCAACCATATGAGCTGTCTTTGTAATACTCATTTGTGCTTTATAGTTATCTGTTTACAATAATGTCTTATCACTGATTTCATCATTGCTTAGTTAATCTTAAGTTAATTTTAAGCCAGCCCGTAATGCTATGCATAATAAGTGGCTTTGGCATGCTGCTCTTACCTGTATTTTTTTTTGTACCTCTGTATGTATGCTTAAATTTCTAAATAAATAAATAAATAAATAAATATATATTTTTTTTTTTTTTTTTTTTTTTTTTCAACAAACCGGCCGTATCCCACCAAGGCAGGGTGGCCCAAAAAGAAAAATGAAAGTTTCTCTTTTTAAATTTAGTAATTTATACGGGAGAAGGGGTTACTAGCCCCTTGCTCCCGGCATTTTAGTCGCCTCTTACAACACGCATGGCTTACGGAGGAAGAATTCTGTTCCACTTCCCCATGGAGATAAGAGGAAATAAACAACAACAAGAACTAGAAAGAAAATAGAAGAAAACCCAGAGGGATGTGTATATATATGCTTGTACATGTATGTGCAGTGTGACCTAAGTGTAAGTAGAAGTAGCAAGACGTACCTGAAATCTTGCATGTTTATGAGACAGAAAAAAAGGACACCAGCAATCCTACCATCATGTAAAACAATTACAGGCTTTCGTTTTACACTCACTTGGCAGGACGGTAGTACCTCCCTGGGTGGTTGCTGTCTACCAACCTACTACCTATAAATATATATATATATATATATATATATATATATATATATATATATATATATATAAATATATATATGTATATGTAAAGATTACTAAAAAGAATAAGAAGAAAATTGTCAAAGTGGGAAGTCTGAATGTGCGTGGATGTTGTGCAAATGATAAGAAAGAGATGATTGTGGATGTTATGAATGAGAAGAAGCTGGATGTCCTGGCTTTAAGTGAAACAAAGCTGAAGGGGGTGGGAGAGTTTCAATGGAGAGGAATAAATGGGATTAGGTCAGGGGTTTCAAATAGAGTTAGAGCTAAAGAAGGAGTAGCAATAATGTTGAAGGATAAGCTTTGGCAGGAAAAAAGGGACTATAAATGTATTAATTCAAGGATTATGTGGAGTAAAATAAAGATTGGATGTGAAAAGTGGGTTATAGTAAGCGTGTATGCACCTGGAGAAGAGAGAAGTGTAGAGGAGAGAGAGCGATTTTGGGAAATGTTGAGTGAATGCGTGGGGAGTTTTGAATCAAGTGTGAGAGTAATGGTGGTTGGGGATTTCAATGCTAAAGTGGGTAAAAATGTTATGGAGGGAGTAGTAGGTAAATTTGGGGTGCCAGGGGTAAATGTAAATGGGGAGCCTTTAATTGAGCTATGTGTAGAAAGAGATTTGGTAATAAGTAATACATATTTTATGAAAAAGAGGATAAATAAATATACAAGGTATGTTGTAGTACATAATGAAAGTAGTTTGTTAGATTATGTATTGGTGGATAAAAGGTTGATGGGTAGGCTCCAGGATGTACATGTTTATAGAGGGGCAACTGATATATCGGATCATTATTTAGTTGTAGCTACAGTTAGAGTAAGAGGTAGATGGGAAAAGAGGAAGGTGGCAACAACAAGTAAGAGGGAGGTGAAAGTGTATAAACTAAGGGAGGAGGAAGTTCGGGGGAGATATAAGCGACTGTTGGCAGAAAGGTGGGCTAGTGAAAAGATGAGTAGTGGGGGGGTTGAAGAGGGTTACCTGGAGGTTACCTGGAGGTTATTCCGGGGATCAACGCCCCCGCGGCCCGGTCCATGACCAGGCCTCCCGATGGATCAGGGCCTGATCAACTAGGCTGTTACTGCTGGCCGCACGCAGTCCGACGTACGAGCCACAGCCCGGCTGATCCGGCACTGACTTTAGGTATCTGTCCAGCTCTCTCTTGAAGGCAGCCAGGGGTTTATTGGCAATTCCCCTAATGCTTGATGGGAGGCTGTTGAACAGTTTTGGGCCCCGGACACTTATGGTGTTTTCTCTTAGTGTACCAATGGCGCCCCTACTTTTTATTGGCGGCATTTTGCATCGCCTGCCCAGTCTTTTACTTTCGTAGGGAGTGATTTCTGTGTGCAGATTTGGGACCATTCCTTCCAAGATTTTCCAAGTGTAGATTATGATATATCTCTCCCTCCTGCGTTCCAACGAGTACAAGTCAAGTGCTTCCAAGCGTTCCCAGTAGTTAAGGTGCTTGACAGAACTTATACGTGCAGTAAAGGATCTCTGTACACTCTCTAGATCTGCGATTTCACCTGCTTTGAATGGAGATGTTAATGTACAGCAGTATTCCAGCCTAGAGAGAACAAGTGATTTGAAAAGGATCATCATGGGCTTGGCATCTCTCGTTTTGAAAGTTCTCACTATCCATCCTATCATTTTCTTTGCACGTGCGATCGTGGCACTGTTGTGATCCTTGAAAGTGAGATCCTCAGACATTACTACTCCCAGGTCCCTTACATTATTTTTCCGCTCTATTGTATGGCCGGAGTCAGTAGTATACTCTGTTCTAGTTATTATCTCCTCCAGTTTTCCATAACGGAGTAGTTGGAATTTGTCCTCATTGAACATCATATTGTTTACTGTTGCCCACTGGAAAACTT
Organism: Cherax quadricarinatus; assembly: GCF_038502225.1. Classification (NCBI taxonomy): domain Eukaryota; kingdom Metazoa; phylum Arthropoda; class Malacostraca; order Decapoda; family Parastacidae; genus Cherax; species Cherax quadricarinatus. The sequence goes on from NC_091300.1 coordinate 10,420,350, forward strand.
TGTTTATATCTTCTTGGAGGTTAACCTCGTCCTCAGCAGATGACAGCCTCATGCAGATCCTAGTATCATCCGCAAAGGATGATACGGTGCTGTGGTGTATATCTCTGTTTATGTCTGATATGAGGATAAGGAATAAGATGGGGGTGAGTACTGTGCCTTGTGGAACAGAGCTCTTCACTATGGCAGCCTCCGATTTAACTGTTGACCACTACTCTTTGTGTTTGATTTGTTAGGAAGTTGAAGATCCATCTCCCCACTTTCCCAGTTATTCCTTTAGCACGTATTTTATGGGCTATTACGCCATGATCACATTTGTCAAATGCTTTTGCAAAGTCTGTGTATATTACATCTGCATTCTGATTTTCTTCCAGTGCATCCAAGGCCATGTCATAGTGATCCAGTAGTTGTGAGAGGCAGGAGCGACCTGCCCTGAATCCATGTTGCCCTGGATTGTGCAGATTTTGGGAATCCAGGTGATTTGCAATCCTGCTTCTTAGCACTCTTTCAAAGATTTTTATGATGTGGGACGTCAGAGCTATTGGTCTATAGTTCTTATCTAATGCTTTGCTGCCACCTTTATGGAGTGGGGCTATATCCGTTGTTTTAAGTGACTGTGGAATTTCACCCATGTCCAAGCTCCTCCTTCATAGTGTACTTAGGGCACGCGAGAGGGGTTTCTTGCAGTTCTTAATGAAAACAGAGTTCCACGAGTCTGGGCCTGGGGCTGAGTGCATAGGCATGTTGTCAATGGCTTTTTCGAAATCTATCGGAGTTAGGGTAATGTCGGAAATCTGGCATACATTTATGGAGTTTTGAGGCTCATTCATGAAGAAATCATTTGGGTCGTCGATCCTCAGACCGATTAGTGGTTCACTAAACACAGAGTCGTACTGGGATTTCAATGTATTTCACTCATTTCCTTGTTGTTGTCTGTGTAAGTCCCATCCTGTCTGAGTAAGGGCCCGATACTAGATGTGGTATTTGCCTTGTTTTTGGCATATGAAAAGAAATATTTTGAATTTCTTTCAATTTCACTAATAGCTTTAAGCTCCTCCTGCCTCTCCTGGTTCCTGTAAGAGTCATTTAACTTAAGTTCGATAGTTTCCACTTCCCTGATCAGCGCCTCCTTTCGTGTATCAGATATTCTAGCACTCCTGAGGAGCTCAGTGACTCTTTGTCATCTTCTGTAGAGGGAGCGTCTTTTTCTCTCCAGTTTACTCCTGCTCTTCTTCTTTCTTAGGGGAATATGCCTAGAACATGCTTCGGCTACCAGGAAGTTGATCCTTTCAAGGCACTGGTTTGGATCCATGTCATTTAAGACATCTTCCCAACATGTTTCGTTTAGGACATGGTTTACCTGGTCCCAGTTGATGTTCTTGTTGTTGAAATTGTATTTTGTGAAGACACCTTCACAGGTACATGCATTCTGCTGTTCAGGACCCCTATGCATGTACGTCTGGACTTCGATTAGATTTTGATCGGAATTAGTTGTTTTTGATATTCTTATGTCTCTTATCAGGTCCTCATTATTTGTGAAGATAAGGTCAAGTGTGTTTTCTAGTCTTGTTGGCTCCACTATCTGCTGGCTTAAGGTGTGTTTTTCGCAGAGACTTAGTAGCTCGTGTGTGTGACCTTTCATCTGCGCTACCTCCGGGGATTGTTTCAGCTATAACATTATTTGCTACATTCTTCCATTTTGTATGCCTTAGGTTGAAATCACCAAGCAGTAAGATGTTTGGGGATGGAGCTGGAAGATTTTCCAAACAGTAATCGATTTTCAGTAGCTGTTCCTTGAACTGTTGGGAGGTTGCATCTGGTGGCTTGTATACAACCACAATGACTAGGTTTTGGTTCTCGATCTTTATTGATAGAACTTCAACTACCTCATTTGTGGTGTTCAGCAACTCCGTGCAGATAAGGGACTCTTTGACATACAGGCCAACCCCCCCTTGTTGCCTGTTTTTTCTGTTGCATCTAAAAAGGTTGTAACCACTTATCCATATTTCACTGTCAAAGTGATCTTTTGTGTGAGTCTCTGTGAAGGCTGCAAACATTTGGGATGGTCAAAGTTGCATGTCCCATTTTTTTCCCCTGTTATTCCATGCTTACAGATGCCCCAAGCATAATATTTGCACAAATTCACCTTTGGTTGAGAATTGTTGGGAGGTGTGTTGTCAATTTCTGCAGGTTCTGGGACTGCACTATAATCCTCAGTATCCAAGCCAGGGCCACCCCGTCCTGGATTCCATCTACTTTTCCCAGTAGAGGAAGGAGGAGACTCCTCTCTAACATCTGTACTGTGGGCCACGGTCTTGTGCAATGATGGTTGTATATTTACTGTTTTTGTGGTGGTTTGGGTAGTGTCCCTAGGAGAGTCTGGGCTGGCAGTAAGGCTGGGGGCTGGGTCTGGGTCAGCACTGGGGCTGGGGGGTGGGGCTGGGTCTGGGCCAGCACCAGCACTGTGGGTATTGGTGCTATGTCTGGGGGAGCCTGGGCCAGCACCAGCACTGTCGGTATTAGTGCTATGACTGGGGGATGGGTCTGGCTTAGCACCATGTGGGTGACTAGATAGTTTCGAGTCATCTGTTGTGGTATGGACATTCTGCCTTTTTTGATACACTATCTCTTGCTCCCATGTTTTATATATTTTTGGTAGACTATCCAAGAGGTCATCCTTGTTTTCTTGATTATTTTTATCATTTATTACTCTCCTTAGTACCTTTCTGATACCTGCCCAAAGTTCTACATCTTTATTGCACAACCAGAAGCACCTTGCTAGTTCGAGGTCATTTTTTGAGGCTGTATTAGTCTAGTACAAGAGATATGGTGTTTGGAAGAGCATAGGTTGCATGTGATTCTGGATTTCCTTCCAAGGATTTTTTTACATGTCCCACAGATATGCTGTGCTGACATCCTGTCTGTATCCTACTACACTGTATGCCACAGAAGAAAACTGATTTCCACTTTACCTTTCTCTTGCTGGTGCCAGTAATATGCAAGATGTATTTATACGAACCAAGTTTGCAGTATGTGGGTGGTGGTGTAGGGTGGGTGTAGGGTGGGTGGTGGGTGTAGGGTGGGTGGTGGTGCAGGGTGGGTGGTGGTGCAGGGTGGGTGGTGGGTGTAGGGTGGGTGGTGGTGCAGGGTGGGTGGTGGTGTAGGGTGGGTGGTGGGTGCAGGGTGGGTGGTGGTGTAGGGTGGGTGGTGTATGCAGGGTGGGTGTGAGCCGGCAGACTTGCCCACACTGCCACACTTCACTTAGTTAGGCCTACGCTAACTTCCCCCTACACTTCTAAGGAAAAGATTATTTCCTGTTTAGTAGAGGTAACGGTTGTATGCTCAATTTATGTATGCTGTGATTCCCTGCACCTCAATGCTACCATCACTCGTTTCATATCTTATGACTATAGTAGTTACTTATCCGTTATTAACACTTCACTGGACCTCTGGCAATAGTTCGCTAGTGCCAGTCGCTTGTAAGATATTCCCCTTTCTACACTATATATTGTAGAGGTAACGGTTGTATGCTCAATTTATGTATGCTGTGATTCCCTGCACCTCAATGCTACCATCACTTGTTTCATATCTTATGACTATAGTAGTTACTTATCCGTTATTAACACTTCACTGGACCTCTGGCAATAGTTCGCTAGTGCCAGTCGCTTGTAAGATATTCCCCTTTCTACACTGTTGTACGCTATACTTGGGGATAATTTAGATTACTCTTATCTACAATTTAGTTCACTATGCCACTGCACATATATATCCTTGTCACTCACTATATTACTTATAGATAGATAGATCGATATTCGTTTATTTCCACTTGTGTCGACACCCGGCAATAATTCACTAGTGCTGGTCAGGTCTATTTCCCACGGTAACTGTTTCTCCACCGGCACTCTCTATGTGACACAATAATCCATATTTTCCTATTTAGTGTTCACTGATATTCCTTTTTTGTTTGTTCAAAGGAGTATATGCACTTTATGGTTGCACACGCTTATTTCCCGCATTCTGTTCCTTCTACTGCTATCAAGACACGCAGTTTTTGACGGTTGGAATAGTTTTAAAAATGCAGTATTAGAATGTGGGGCAGAAGTTTTTGGTTATAGGAGGGTGGGGGCAGGTGGAAAGAGGAGTGATTGGTGGAATGATGAAGTAAAGGGTGTGATAAAAGAGAAAAAGTTAGCTTATGAGAGGTTTTTACAAAGCAGAAGTGTTATAAGAAAAGCAGAGTATATGGACAGTAAAAGAAAGGTGAAGAGAGTGGTGAGAGAGTGCAAAAGGAGAGCAGATGATAGAGTGGGAGAGGCACTGTCAAGAAATTTTAATGAAAATAAGAAAAAATTTTGGAGCGAGTTAAACAAGTTTAAGAAAGCCTAGGGAAAGTATGGATTTGTCAGTTAAAAATAGAGTGGGGGAGTGGGAGGTATTAGGTAGATGGCGAGAATATTTTGAGGAACTTTTAAATGTTGAGGAAGAAGTGGAGGTGGTAATTTCATGTACTGGTCAGGGAGGTATACCATCTTTTAGGAGTGAAGAAGAGCAGAATGTAAGTGTGGGGGAGGTACGTGAGGCATTATGTAGAATGAAAGGGGGTAAAGCAGCTGGAACTGATGGGATCATGACAGAAATGTTAAAAGCAGGGGGGGATATAGTGTTGGAGTGGTTGGTACTTTTGTTTAATAAATGTATAAAAGAGGGGAAGGTACCTAGAGATTGGCAGAGAGCATGTATAGTCCCTTTATATAAAGGGAAAGGGGACAAAAGAGATTGTAAAAATTATAGAGGAATAAGTTTATTGAGTATACCAGGAAAAGTGTATGGTAGGGTTATAATTGAAAGAATTAGAGGTAAGACAGAATGTAGGATTGCGGATGAGCAAGGAGGTTTCAGAGTGGGTAGGGGATGTGTAGATCAAGTGTTTACATTGAAGCATATATGTGAATAGCATTTAGATAAAGGTAGGGAAGTTTTTATTGCATTTATGGATTTAGAAAAGGCATATGATAGAGTGGATAGGGGAACAATGTGGCAGATGTTGCAAGTATATGGAATAGGTGGTAAGTTACTAAATGCTGTAAAGAGTTTTTATGAGGATAGTGAGGCTCAGGTTAGGGTGTGTAGAAGAGAGGGAGACTACTTCCCGGTAAAAGTAGGTCTTAGACAGGGATGTGTAATGTCACCATGGTTGTTTAATATATTTATAGATGGGGTTGTAAAAGAAGTAAATGCTAGGGTGTTCGGGAGAGGGGTGGGATTAAATTATGGGGAATCAAATTCAAAATGGGAATTAACACAGTTACTTTTTGCTGATGATGCTGTGCTTATGGGAGATTCTTAAGAAAAATTGCAAAGGTTAGTGGATGAGTTTGGGAATGTGTGTAAAGGTAGAAAGTTGAAAGTGAACATAGAAAAGAGTAAGGTGGTGAGGGTATCAAATGATTTAGATAAAGAAAAATTGGATATCAAATTGGGGAGGAGGAGTATAGAAGAAGTAAATGTTTTCAGATACTTGGGAGTTGACGTGTCGGCGGATGGATTTATGAAGGATGAGGTTAATCATAGAATTGATGAGGGAAAAAAGGTGAGTGGTGCATTGAGGTATATGTGGAGTCAAAAAACGTTATCTATGGAGGTAAAGAAGGGAATGTATGAAAGTATAGTAGTACCAACACTCTTATATGGGTGTGAAGCTTGGGTGGTAAATGCAGCAGCGAGGAGACGGTTGGAGGCAGTGGAGATGTCGTGTCTAAGGGCAATGTGTGGTGTAAATATTATGCAGAAAATTCGGAGTGTGGAAATTAGGAAATGGTGTGGAATTAATAAAAGTATTAGTCAGAGGGCAGAAGAGGGGTTGTTGAGGTGGTTTGGTCATTTAGAGAGAATGGATCAAAGTAGAATGACATGGAAAGCATATAAATCTTTAGGGGAAGGAAGGCGAGGTAGGGGTCGTCCTCGAAAGGGTTGGAGAGAGGGGGTAAAGGAGGTTTTGTGGGCAAGGGGCTTGGACTTCCAGCAAGTGTGCGTGAGTGTGTTAGATAGGAGTGAATGGAGACGAATGGTACTTGGGACCTGACGATCTGTTGGAGTGTGAGCAGGGTAATATTTAGCGAAGGGATTCAGGGAAACTGGTTATTTTCATATAGTTGGACTTGAGTCCTGGAAATGGGAAGTACAATGCCTGCACTTTAAAGGAGGGGTTTGGGATATTGGCAGTTTGGAGGGATATGTTGTGTATCTTTATACGTATATGCTTCTAAACTGTTGTATTCTGAGCACCTCTGCAAAAACAGTGATTATGTGTGAGTGTGGTGAAAGTGTTGAATGATGATGAAAGCATTTTCTTTTTGGGGATTTCCTTTCTTTTTTGGGTCACCCTGCCTCGGTGGGAGACGGCTAACTTGTTGAAAAAAAAAAATATATATATATATATATATATATATATATATATATATATATATATATATATATATATATATATATATATATATATATATATATATATATATTTATTTATTTATTTATATATACAGTATATATATATATTCGTACATACATACATACATATACAGTGGATCCCCGGTTAACGATATTTTTTCACTCCAGAAGTATGTTCAGGTGCCAGTACTGACCGAATTTGTTCCCATAAGGAATATTGTGAAGTAGATTAGTCCATTTCAGACCCCCAAACATACACGTACAAACGCACTTACATAAATACACTTACATAATTGGTCACATTCGGAGGTAATCGTTATGCGGGGGTCCACTGTACATGTATGTGTAGTGTGACCTAAGTGTAAGTAGAAGTAGCAAGATGTACCTGAAATCTTTCATGTTTATGAGACAGAAAAATGGACACCAGGAATCCTACCATCATGTAAAACAATTACAGGCTTTTGTTTTACACTCACTTGGCAGGATGATAGTACCTCCCTGGATGGTTGCTGTCTACCAACCTACTACCTTTATGTAAAGTAAAAGGACACAAGTGCAACTTGTGTCGGTAATTCTACCAACTTTGCTACTACCTTTAACTCAGTAAACTTAATCCTCTATAATTTTTACAGTCTCTTTTTGTCCCCCTCCCCTTTATTTAAAAGGTCTATACATGCTCTCTGCCAATCCCTAGGTACCTTCCCTTCTTTCATACATTTCTTTCTTCTTCTTTCAATGTACCAGTCATATACCACTGAGGTGGGGTGGCCCAAAAGGAAAAACAAAAGTTTCTCCTTTTAAATTTAGTTATACAGGAGAAGGGGTTACTAGCCCCTTGCTCGCAGCATTTTAGTCACGTCTTACGACACACATGGCTTACGGAGGAAGAATTCTGTTCCACCTCCCCATGGATATAAAAGGAAAAGTAATAAGAACAAGAACTATTAAGATAAATTCAAAGAAAATTCAGATGAGAGTGTATAAATAAATGTGTACATGTATGTGTAGTGTGACCTAGGTGTAAGTAGAAGTAGCAAGATGTACCTGTAATCTTGTATATTCATGAGACAGACAAACAACACCAGCAATCTTACCTTCACGTAAAACAATTACAGGCTTTCGTTTTACACTCACTTGGCAGGACGGTAGTACCTCCCTGGATGGTTGCTGTCTACCAAAATATTTGTAGTCTTAATGTAGGGTGAGGTGAGTAAACGAGGTAAAACAAGAGAGAGAGAACAAGTAAATGAGAGAGGAGAGAGACGCGGAGTTATGTAAACAAGCAGATGAACGTGTCTGGTTTTAGTTCATGCACATAACATCTCTTATTATTGTTAATTTATTCTACTGTGGGATGTATTTATCATGTTTATGTTATGTAGTATGTTTGTTATAATTTTGAAAAAAAAATATCATAGTGGACCCCCGGTTATCGGCTGGTTCAGTTATCAGCCAATTCGGTTATCGGCTGGTTTTTCATCACCCGGTTATCGGCTGTTAATTCGGTTATCAGCCGTTTGGGAGGCGTCCATCCTCCGGCTGGGGCCGCTTGCGAGTCAGTTTGGCTTTGTCTCTGGGCGAGTGAGGAAGCTTCTGATCATTCATCCAAACATTTTGCTATACGTGTGTATTCTGTTGTTTTTTGTGGTTATTGATTGAGTGTAACTGCAAAATAAGCAACCATGGGCCCAGAGAAACACATTATATAGTAGTATATAACAACATGCAATGTTTATATGCAATGTATATTTAATAATAATTGCTGGTACATTAAATGTCTTATTTTACACTAATACAGTGGACCCTCGCATAACGTTGGCATCACATAACTTTAAATCCGTATAGCGCTAAAAAGCTCGCTCAACGCTATTCGTCCGAGACGCGTCTATGTGCGGCCTGAGCCAGCCTCTCATGTTCCGCCGGTGGCATTGTTTACAAGCCAGTCTCCGCGGTAACATCCAAGCATACAATCGGAACATTTCGTATTATTACAGAGTTTTTGGTGATTTCGTCTGCAAAATAAGTGACCATGGGCCCCAAGAAAGCTTCTAGTGCCAACCCTACAGGAATAAGGGTGAGAATTACTATAGAGATGAAGAAAGAGATCATTGCTAAGTATGAAAGTGGAGTACGTGTCTCCGAGCTGGTCAGGTTGTATAGTAAACCCCAATCAACCATCGCTACTATTGTGTCCGAGAAAACGGCAATCAAGGAGGCTGTTCTTGCCAAAGGTGCAACTGTGTTTTCGAAACAGAGATCGCAAGTGATAGAAGATGTTGAGAGACTATTATTGGTGTGGATAAATGAAAAACAGATAGCAGGAGATAGCATCTCTCAAGCGATCATAAGTGAAAAGGCTAAGAAGTTGCATCAGGATTTAATTAGAAAAATGCCTGCAACTAGTGATGATGTGAGTGAATTTAAGGCCAGCAAAGGTTGGTTTGAGAGATTTAAGAAGCGTAGTGGCATACATAGCGTGATAAGGCATGGTGAGGCTGCCAGTTCGGACCACAAAGCAGCTGAAAAATATGTGCAGGAATTCAAGGAGTACATAGACAGTGAAGGACTGAAACCTGAACAAGTGTTTAATTGTGACAAAACAGGCCTGTTTTGGAAGAAAATGCCAAGCAGTACCTACATTACTGAGGAGGAAAAGGCACTCCCAGGACATAAGCCTATGAAAGACAGGCTTACTCTGTTAATGTGTGCCAATGCTAGTGGTGATTGCAAAGTGAAGCCTTTATTAGTGTATCACTCTGAAACTCCCAGAGCGTTCAGGCAAAAGAATATCCTCAAGGCTAATTTGTGTGTGCTGTGGAGGGCAAACAGTAAGGCATGGGTCACTAGGGACTTTTTCTATGTCTGGTTACACCAAGCATTTGCCCCCAATGTGAAAAATTACCTAACTGAAAAGAAATTAGACCTTAAGTGCCTCCTGGTGTTAGACAATGCCCCTGGTCATCCTACAGACTTGGCAGAGCGACTTTGTGGGGACATGAGCTTCATTAAGGTCAAGTTTTTGCCTCCTAATACCACTCCTCTCCTGCAGCCCATGGACCAGCAGGTTATTGCAAACTTCAAAAAACTGTACACAAAAGCTCTGTTTGAAAGGTGCTTTGTAGTGACCTCAGAAACTCAGTTGACTCTAAGAGAGTTTTGGAGAGATCACTTTAATATCCTCAATTGTGTAAACCTTATAGGTAAGGCTTGGGAGGGAGTGACTAAGAGGACCTTGAACTCTGCTTGGAAGAAACTGTGGCCAGAATGTATAGACCAAAGGGATTTTGAAGGATTTGAGGCTAACCCTGAGAGGCGTGTGCCAGTTGAGGAATCAGTTGTGGCATTGGGGAAGTCCTTGGGGTTGGAGGTTAGTGGGGAGGATGTGGAAGAGTTGGTGGAGGAGGACAATGAAGAACTAACCACTGATGAGCTGCTAGATCATCTTCATCAGCAAGAGGCCAGACCTGAGGAAACTTCTTTGGAGGAGGGGAGAGAGAAATTGAAGTTGCCTACTTCAAAGATTAAAGAAATCTGTGCAATGTGGCTTAAAGTGCAAACCTTTGTGGATGAAAATCACCCTCAGACAGCTGTTGCAAGCCATGTTGGCAACCTGTACACTGACAGTGTTGTGAACCACTTTAGGAAAGTCATAAATGAACGAGAGGTACAGACCTCTATGGACAGATATGTTGTGTGACAGAAGTCCAGTGACTCTGAAGCTGGTCCTAGTGGCATTAAAAGAAGGAAAGTAACCCCGGAAAAGGACTTGACAACTCAAGCCCTAATGGAAGGGGATTCCCCTTCTAAACACTAAGACCATCAACACTCCCCTCCTCCCATCCCATTAATCATCACCAGATCTTCAATAAAGGTAAGTGTAATGTAACTGTGCATGTCTTCTTCAGTTTGTGTGTATTAAAATTAATATTTCATGTGGTAAAAAAAAAAAATTTCATACTTTTGGGTGCCAGGAACGGATTAATTTGATTTCCATTATTTCTTATGGGGAAAATTAATTCGCATAACGATAATTTCGCCTAACATTGAGCTCTCAGGAACGGATTAATAGCGTTATGCGAGGGTCCACTGTATAGACATTTTCATTACTCCATCTATTATATCTTCAAAATTGCGTAAGAAACATGTTACATAGCATATAAACATGCAATGTTTATTATATGCGATGTATATGTAATACTCTTTGCCACATTAAATGTCTTATTTTACATTAATATAGACATTTTCATTAATTCATCTATTGTATCTTCTTCAATATTATATAAGAAACACGTTACATAGCATATAAACGTGCAATGTTTATTATTTGCAATGTATATTTAATAATCACTCTTTGCCACATTAAATGTCTTATTTTACGTTAATATAGACATTTTCATTAATCCATCTATGATATTTTCTTCAAAATTATATAAGAAACACGTTACATATGTAGCATATAAACATAGCATATAAACCTGCAATATTTATATATCGAGTGGAGAGTGGGGTGGTGAGTAAATTTTAAATTTTCTGTGATGCAGCGGTTAGAGAAAACTGTGAATCTGGCGACTGGTGCGGTAACCGCCCTTCATATGCGTTTGTTTACAATTCTCGGCATGAATTATTCATTACTTCTCCCTTTGTTTATGATGGCATCTAAAGGTAGTTGTTAGAAATGATTAAACTCAGTGAACATGGTAATAATATGGCTGTGTAGTGTAATAATATGGCTGTGTAGTGTAATAATATAGCTGTGTAGTGTAGCCCAGGGGGGGCTACGTACGTGTACTGTACCTACATCTACCGCTACCTACACTGACCTCCTACAGATAAATACTATTCACCTCTTGCCCTACATTAAGACTACAAATATTTTAAGGTAAGTAATGAATGTACTGTAGCAGTAAATGACAGATTAAAGAGGTGTGTGCAATGTGGACTAGGGTGCACGCTTTTGTAGAAAAACACCACCCTGACCAAGCTGAAGCAAGCCATGTCTGCAGCATGTTCAGTGACAAAACCCTGTCCCACTTCAGGGAAATCTTAAAGAGATGCCAGAAACAGACCTCTATGGACAGATTTGTTGTGAGACTCAAGCTGGTCTCAAGCTGGTCCTAGTGGCATTAAAAGACAAAGAAGGAAAGTAACCCCAGAGAAGGCTTTGCTACCTAAAAGTTTTTATGGAGGGGGATTCCCCTTCCAAACACTAACTCCTCCCTCTTTCCTCTTCCCTGTCTTCCAGATTCCAGCATTAGCCTTCACTAAAGGTATGTAATACTTACGTAATTGTTAAAAAAATGATTTTTTTGTTAATATTTTTGTCTGGAACGGATTAATTGTATTTCCATTAATTCTTATGGGAAATATTAATTTGGTTTTCGGCAATTTCGGTTATCAGCCGACCTTCTGGAACGGATTACGGCCGATAACCAAGGGTCCACTGTATATGACATTTAATACGCCTCTGAGTGATTATTATTGCATATTATTATTATTATTATCATTATTAATATGGCTTTCTCAAGAATAACAAGACACTCTTAGCAATTTTAATGTGTACATGCATGCAAGCACAGTGTGTAAGTTTATTTAGGTAAAGGTACACTTAAGTATAATTATCAGAGTATATATAAAACATGAAATAACTTTAAAACTCTTGAAATTTTGGAAAGTTTCTGGACATAATGGAGAGGTGCTCATGGAGCTCAGGGAAAATGTAAAAAACTGGGTGGGGCACGGTGACCATATTAGAAAGTTAGGTGGGGAGATCCGTATAGCGAGTTTTGGTCATAATTTGAAATACATGTATCTGTATTAGTGGAACTCTGTGAGGCAGGGTCCTACTGTACTTATCGTCGCTCTGGAAGTAACAGATAGTGGTTTTGTGCATACTGGCTAAATATTTAAGTCTTACCAATTAATGTGGTGTATATAATGGTATCCACCCTATGGAAGGGTGGATAGCATTATATACCCTGTGAAAGGGTGGATAGGGGAGCAATGTGGCAGATGTTGCAAGTGTATGGAATAGGTGGTAGGTTACTGAAAGCAATTAGTTTTTATGAGGATAGGCTCAGGTTAGGGTATGTAGGAGAGAGAGAGAGGGAGATTGTTTTCCAGTAAAGGCAGGCCTTAGGCAGGGATCTGTGATGTCATTATGGTTGTTTAACATATTTATATATGGGGTTGTAAAGGAAGTGACTGCTAGGGTGTTGGAGAGAGAGGTGTGATGTGAAAATACGTAGAATCTAGTACAAACTGGGAGTTGTCACAGTTGCTTTTTGCCGATGACACTCTGCTCTTGGGAGATTCTAAAGAGGAGTTGCAAAGATTGGTAAACAAATTTGGGAGCACATGTAAAAGAAGGAAATTAAAAGTAAACATAGGAAAGAGCAAGGTGATGAGGGTAACAAAAGATTGAATATCAGATTGGAAGGAGGTACTATGAAGGAAGTGAATATGTTCAGGTATTTGGGAACATATTCAGATATTTGGAGACAAAGAATGTTATCCATGGAGGCAGAGAAGGGAATGTACAAGAGTATAGTGGTACCAATACTCTTATATGGGTGTGAAGCATGGGTTGTAAATGCTGCATTGAAAAGGAGGCTGGAGGCAGTGGAGATGTCATGTCTAAGGGCAATGTGTAGTGTACATATTATGCAGAGAATTCATGGTTTATAAATTAGGAGGTGTGGAGTTGCTAAAAATATTATTCAGAGGGCTGAGGAGGGTTTGTTGAGATGGTTTGGTTATTTAGAGAGGATAGAGCAAAATAAGATGACTTAGAAGGTGTATAAATATGAAGTGGAGGGGAGAAGGGGTAGGGGTCATCCCAGGTAAGGATGGAGGGAGGGAGGGGGTAAAAAAAGGTTTTGTGTCCAAGGGGCATGGACATACAGCAGGCATTTGTGAGCATGTTAGATAGGAGAGAATGGAGACGAATGGTTTTTGGAACTTGACGAGCTGTTGAAGTGTGAGCAGGGTAATATTTTGTGAAGGGATTTGGGGAAACCAGTTAACCGGACTTGAATCTTGGAGATGGGAAGGACAGTGCCTCCACTTTAAAGGAGGGGTTTGGGATATTTGCTGTTTGGAGTGACATCTGAACTGTCATATCTGAGCTCTTCTGCAAAGACGGTGATTATGTGTGAATGATGGTGAAACTGTTTCTTTCTTTTCTTTGTCACCCGGCCTCATTGGGAGATGGCCAGGGTGTTGAAAAATTTGGGAGTGGACTTGTTGGCAGATATGTCAGTGAAAGATGAGGTGAATCATAGAATTGAGGAAAGAGGTGCTTAGTGCATTGAGGCATCTGTGGAGACCAAGAATGTTATCTATGGAGGCAAAAAGGGGACTGTAATGAGAGTATAGTGGTACCAGCACTCTTATATGGGTGTGAAGCATGGGTTGTCAATGCTGCAGCAAGGAGGCAGCTAGAGGCAGTAGAGATGTCATGTCTGAGAGCATTGTGTGGTGTAAATATTATGCAGAGAATTTGTAGCTTGCAGATTAGGAGGAGGTGCAGGGTTACTAAAAGTATTATTCAGAGGGTTGAGGAGGGGTTGTTGAGGTGGTTTGGACATTTAGAAAGGGTGGAGCAAAATAGGATGACTTGGTAGGTGTATAAATCTGTAGTGGGGGGAAGGTGGGCTAGGGATTGCCCTAGGGAAGGTTGGAGGGAAATGTAAAAGAGGCTTTGTGTGCAAGGGGATTTAACATTCAACAGGATTGTGTGAGTGTGTTAGATAGAAGATAATGGAGGCAAATTGTTCTTGGGAGTTGACACATCAATGTTAGGCAAGGTGTTCAATTCTAAACTTTAAAAAATATGATGGAATTTGCCATATTATCATTAAAGTATATCCAGTAATTCAGATTTTCTACTCAGTTTCATCACAACCTTTCTCTTAGCAGATTTAGCTGACTCACCTTTCCCATTCTTACTACTCCTAAGAACCATAATGCACATTCATATTTTGTAAAATGATAAGTGAAATTCATGTGGACAGTATTAACGTTTGTTCATTATATGAGTTCATTTTTTCTGTCATATGTACATTTTTGCTTGGTACAAAGTGCTTCCCACACATAACACGAGACCTCTGAATGTTGGATATTTTTGCAGAACATTCTGTACAGAAATTCATATGAATAACACATGATATGTAATGTATTATTATTTTAAAGGTAGAATTTGAGGTTTACTCAAGCCTTGGTCTACACATTCCACGTTTCAACTCCATCATTATCTCCCAATTACGAGGAATTCTGAAGCGCAAGCATACCCTTCCATATTTCAAATTGCGAGGTCCACCACTCATCAAGAGAATAATTCATCCAATCAACGAAGAAGGTTGTTCCGTCCCTTCAGGAAGACTGACTGGAAGCATTGTGAAGTGTACAAGATTGCAGGTTCAGTATAATATTTTACAGTTATTATGTGTTTGTGATGCATTATTTAATAGAAGTTCATTATTACTGAATGTGGCCACTGTGATTGTTTTGGTTAATTGCAATAGTCAGTGCAGTCTGCTTACAACTGAAAGGTCTCGTGGATAAGTCTAGGGCATGGCAGGACATATAGACAAATCTCCTTGCTTCTCCTGTACATATTTAAGAAATGTTTAGTATTATTCAGACTAAAGCTGCAGGTTATAAAGCATCTGCAGACAAGGTTGGTGCTGACAGCTGTTTAGATGAATTTGCTAAGTTGGTAGAGCAACATAATTAACTGATAAAATATACAGTGCTAGTCATGGCATTATGCCGTGTGAGCTCCCCAGCATAATGTCTTGACGAAAATCAAAGGCTTTTTCATCGGTTCATTGTGCCGGGTAGCAGCCATTAGCATGATGTCACAGCCTGCTGCCACACTCCACAGTGACTCCTCAGTGCTCACGTGACTGCCATGGTGAGAGGAAGTGTTACACTTTTATCTCTCATCCACCCCATCTTTTGTCCGGTGTTCCCTTTGGTTATGGATATAAGAAACTATAGCTCAAATCATTGGGCTTCACAAAGCTGAGAACCAGACGAAAGAAATAGTAGAGAATGTTGGTGTGTGTGTGTGTGTGTGTTCAGTGAGGAACTGGGTGCAACGTTTCAAGGCTGGTGGCAGTGTTGAGTTACCGTCTGCCAAACCTTGGCCTGGCCTCTCGAAGAAGACATCTGTTTGTACCTTAACCCTTTGAGGGTTTCAGACGTACTAGTACGTCTTACGAGCAGGGGTTTTTGACGTACTAGTACGCATAAATTCTAGCACCGTCAAATCTCGCGGGAAAAGGCTGGTAGGCCTCCATATGAAAGAATGGGTCTTTGTGGGCAGTGTGCATGGTATAAAAAAAATCCTGCAGCACACAGTGTATAAGAGAAAAAAAAAACTTTGACCGTTTTTTTGGAATAAAACAGCCACTTTGCAATGTATTTTCGTATGGTATTTATTGTTGTATTCTAGTTTTCTTGGTCTCATTTTATAGAATGGAAGGCATATCACAGAAATTGAGATGATTTGGACTGGTTTTACAATGAAAAGTACCTTGAAATTGAGCTCAAAGTAGCACAAATGTTCGATTTTTACCAAAGTTCAAAAGTAAACAAATCATGCCAAGCGTCCAATACACGTCAACTGGTGAGTCTAATATTCTTTTTCAAGTGTGCCAATATGATTTATACCATTTTTTACACTAATGCAGTAGTCTGCATAACAGTAAATCTTCTATTTTTTGTGAGAATAAAAATTCAAAGTGGAAAGCAAAAGAATGTAAGAGGGGCCTTGAGACGTGACTAATGAACAGAGGAAATGTCATTTTAGTGCCAGGAATGTATTTTTTGTTTGTTCTGGACCCTATTCGGAAATTGGCATTTTTTGAAATTTGTGTGAAATTGGCAAAATTGTTAAATTCTGACCACTGTATTGGATAGCTGAAAATGGTAAATGGGTGGTTTCTTGCACTTATTCAGTAGAAAAAACGTAGTTCTAGCGAAATATTCATGTTTTTTGTCGACTAGTACAGTGGAATTGGCTGAAAATGGGGCTCAAAGTGGGCAAAATCGCCGATGCGTAAACATCGCCGAGACCGCTAACTTCGCGAGAGCATAATTCCGTAAGTTTTCCATCAAATCTCATAATTTTGGTGTCATTATGATCGGGAAAAGATTCTCTATCTTTTCATAAGAAAAAATTATTCTTTTTTTTTTTTTTAAATTTGGCCGACCCTGAGAACGAGTTTCTGAGAGGGCCTGTCGACCCTCAAAGGGTTAACTGTGTTAAAGAAGCAGTTAGAGAGTACACCTAAGATAATTGCTAGAGAATTGAAAGAAAAGAACCCCACATCTTATCTCAGAGGTGTCCGTAAGAACTGTTAACAGACGTGTGTCAGAACTGGGCTACAGTAGTCACCGCCAGGTTAAGAAACTGATCCTCTCCAAACCACAGAAGAAATGTAAGCTGGATTATGCAAAGAAATATCTTCACTGGAATCCTCAACAGTGGTCTGAAGTACTTTGGAGTGATGAAACAACCTTCACCGTCACCTGTAACCATGGGGGATGTGTGTACCAGCCCAGAGGTAGCAACCCACTAGACCCACGCTACGCCTGTGGGACCACCAAACGCTCATGGTTTGGGGTGTTTCAGTGCTCAGGGTAATAATAATAATAATAATAATAATAATATCTTTATTTACTACAAGTACACGTGCATGGTATACAGGCCTAGCTGACATCAGGGACATACTACTGTATAGAAAGCCACTTGTTGTGATGAGCATTTTGGGCAAATTAAGTCAGTTTTGTCCTAGGATGTGACCCACACCAGTCAACTAACACCCAGGTACCCATTTTATACTGATAGGTGAACATGGATGGCAGGTGTCTTGTGGAAACACGTCCCTAATGTTTTCCAGCCATACCGGAGGAGATTCGAACTCCGGACCTCAGTGTGTGAGCTTAGTGCGCTAGCGATCGAGTTACAGGGACACCTTAAAGTGTTGGTGAACTCATTGTGTTTCCCAAAAACCAGTATATGAACCAGTATAATTACCTGGAGTTATTGTGTGACAATTTACCTGAGGCATTTGACAAGTGTGGGGCTACAGTTTTTATGCAGGATGGTGCACCATGTCATACTGCCAAATGTGTAGTTCAGTGGCTTAAGGACTGTGAAGTGAGGTTCTTTAATGACTGGCCAGGCAATTCCCCAGACCTAAACCCTATTGAGAACCTCTGGTCAATAGTGAAACGAAGTTTACTGGACAAGGATATCAGTTCCATCCTGTGGCCTGAGGCTGCTCTACATGAGGCATGGAGTAATATACCTCCCCAAACCCTCAAGAATTTGTGTGAGAATCTTCTACATGGCTGAGGGACGTGATTAAGCATAAAGGACGCATGGTATGTGTTTGTGTTTTGGTACGTGTGTGGGGGAGGGGCGGCATAATGCCATGACTAGCACTGTATACATAATGCTGAAGAGACAAAAAACATTGACCTTGAAAACTAAATGGGCCACACTAAAGTAAATAGCCCATGGCTAACTAACAGCATCCTCAGGTCCATTGACAAAATTTTATTTTTTTGATTGAAAAAGCCACCAGTGGCAAAATATCTCATTTGGTAAATGTCTCAATTGTGCATGTGTTTATCATTTGCCATCATGAAGAAACAGTGGCTGGTGTGAAAGAATTCAAAGGAAATTTGACAATTATTTTGTTCTAATTAGCACTCATAATTATAACTCTTAGCATTGGTAAGAGTGTTATTTCATAGGCAGTCATGGGTATAAAAACTTGCAGGCTCATCACAAGACAATTAAAACTACTTTGATTACTAAGGATTTCATCCTTAAATGATTTCTCGAATATATTTTGAGAGAGTCCAGGGAGCATTGCAACAGTGTCAAGCTCTTTAAAGTACTGAAGAATAAGTTCTATGCTTAACCCTTTCAGGGTTTCCAACGTCCTAGTATGGCTTACGTGCCAAGGTTATTGACGTACTAGTATGCATAAATTCTAGCGCCTTCAAATCAAGCAGGAAAAGGCTGGTAGGCCTAGATGTGAGAGAATGGGTGTGCGTGGTCAGTGTGCATGGTAGAAAAAAATTCTGGGACCCAGTGGCACATTGTGGGAATGCCATTTTAGTACACCTTGCTCACCATGCCTCGCGGTAAGAAACTCCTCACTCCTCGGCGAATTGGGACACTTTTGTTCCCCAGTGACAGTTCTAATACAGATGGAAGTGCCAGTGAAGATGAGTTTTAAGGTTTTGATGAGGTTATGACCAAAACTAATGACCATAATACCGGTAATAGTGAGGAAAACCCAGACGACCCTCAGCCTTCCACCTCTGCTGCTGGGCCTTCTTGTTCACATTCAGTTGTACCAGACGAAAGAGGAAACTCCTATTTTCCCATATCCCAGACTCAGATGTGAGCATTGGTGATGATAGTGATAGTGAATATGAACTACAAGCTCTTGAAAACAGTTTCAGTAGTGATAGTGATGTGGAATATTCTCCAGTGAAGCTTCAGTTTTTATGACAGTATATGCGCTCTGGTAGTGTGCCATATGCTGTTCCAAAGGGAAGGAGTACATCTCGGAGTACATCCCATGTACAACAGGAACAGATAGTGAAAATGAAGATGATAGTGTTGCAATTGGGATGGAAAATGTGCATGGTGGTGGTAGTGGTGGTGCTGGCCGTGAGGCGCCAGCAGTGGGCCATGCTGCCACCCATGCCAATGCCTCAGCTGATCTACAACAAAGGCCACCATCCCCCACCCACCCACCACACCAGCCTCCACAACCACAAACTTCACAACCACAACCACCTGTCAATATCCAGTACCCACCAGCAGACTGCACCTGGGATTGGCAGGAAGCTGGCAATTTTGTTCCCAATCCCCATCAGTTTGATGAAAGTCAAAGTGGAATAAGGCCATCTTGTAAACTTGGGAACAATGCCACTGAACTGGAATGTTTCGAGTTATTCTTTGATGAACCCCTGATGGAAATTATTGTCAGGGAAAGCAACACATACTTCGATTACACCATGGCAAACACAATACTTTCACCAAAATCACACCTACACCAGTGGAAGGAGACAACTGTGGCTGAGATGTATCTTTTCTTTGCCACAATAATGCTTATGCCACATGTGTATAAGCACAGTGTCAAATCATACTGGTCAACAGACTGCCTGATTGCAACCCCAAGATTCAGTGATATAATGCGAGTGAATCGATTTGTGCTACTATTACGTATGCTACACTTCTCAGACAAAACCAGGCCTGACAGAAACGACAGGTTATATAAGATTAGGAATGTGTTTGTGTATCTGAAACAGAAATTCAATATGTATTTTTATCCCTTCAGGAAGCTTGTTATTGATAAGTCTTTGATCCTGTTCAAAGGAAGACTCTCATTCAAGCAGTATATACCAAGCAAGAGGAAATGCTTTGGTATGAAGTTATTTGTGCTTTGTGACTGCTACAGTGGTCTTGTATTGGATATTATTGTGTACACTGGAAGTTATACATTGCAAAATACCAGGAAGTTATTGGGCATCTCTGGTGATGTGGTTAGAACAATGATGGAACCATATCTTGGTAAGGGGCATATATTATATACTGATAACTGGTACACAATCCCCTCACTCAGTGATTTTTTGTGAGTGAACATGACAGATGTGTGTGGCACAGTGCGTGCAACTCATAAGCATATGCCCAGGTTTGACGCTGGCACTCGTAGAGGTGAGGTGCAAGCGTTTGCTGCCAATGACATCATGGCATTTCGGTGGCATGACAGAAGAGATGTCACACTGTTGTCATCAGTTCACCCTAACAAAATGACAAACACTGGCAGGCAGAATAGAGAGACCAATGAACCCATTCTAAAACCTGCAACTGTGATTGATTACACCTTCAGTATGCATTCAGTGGACAAATGTGACATGCAGATTGGGTTTGCTGATTGTGTTCGGAAGAGTTATAAGTGGTACATAAAACTCTCTTTCCATCTTCTGGACATTTCCATGCTCAATGCTTAAAATATGTATAAAATGAGGACCAAAAACAAACCACCATATGGCGAATTTTGTTTGTCTGTCATAGTACCAAGGAACAACACCTGCAATAGAAAACCGCCAACTAAATTATCAACAACTACCTTCTCGTCTGAAGCATGGTGATCACTTCCTAATACAACTGTATATGTGCATATAAAATATAGAAAAATAGTAATAAACATTTTATATCGTTCAGTAAGTATTGATGGCAAAAAAATTTTTAACCTATAATGTTTAGAAAAAAAAACTATCTTTTCATAAGAAAAAATTATTTTTTTTTTTTTTTTTTTGAAAATTTCTTGACCCTGAGAACAAGTCTGGGAGAGGACCTGTAGACCCTGAAAGGGTTAACCATCTTTTGAAAAATGGGTGCACATAATGTTGTTAGTTTTTCTACCTTACTGTACTTTCCTATATACATCTCATGGACTGAGGAATGAGTAAGTCCTTTTAAGCTATTAAATATCACTATTACATTCTTTGGTTAATTACAGACACACGAGCCTCTGTATCAAGCTCCTTTATCCCACAGTTGTTTCTTAGACCTGTTAAAATGTGAAGGGCTGTAACCACCCCCTCTGAAATCATCAGGTTTAGCATGTATTACAGTACAGTGGACCCCCGGATAACGATTACCTCCGAATGTGACCAATTATGTAAGTGTATTTATGTAAGTGCGTTTGTACGTGTATGTTTGGGGGTCTGAAATGGACTAATCTACTTCACAATATTTCTTATGGGAACAAATTCGGTCAGTACTGGCACCTGAACATACTTCTGGAGTGAAAAAATATCGTTAACCGGGGGTCCACTGTACTAGGTTTTTTGAATAATTATCACCTTTCATTATACCGTGGACCCTCGACCAGCGATGGCATCGATTAATGATAAATCTGACTAGAGATACATTTTATCGCAAAAATTTTGCCTCTATTAGCGCTAATAAACTCGACCAACACTATTCGTTTCGTCTGAGACGCGTCCACTTCTGGCCAGTGTTTACAAGCCAGCCAGCCACCGCGGTCGCTTCCAAGCATACAATCGGAACAATTCATATTATCACAGCCTTCTTAGTGATTGCACCTGCAAAATAAGTCACCATGGGCCCCAAGAAAGCTTCTAGTGCCAACCCTACAGCAAAAAGGGTGAGAATTACTATGGATATGAAGAAAGAGATCATTGCTAAGTATGAAAGTGGAGTGCATGTCTCCGAGCTGGCCAGGCTGTACACAAAACCCCAATCAACCATCGCTACTATTGTGGCCAAGAAAATGGCAATCGAGGAAGCTGTTCTTGCCAAAGGTGCAACTATGTTTTCAAAACTGAGATTGCAAGTGATAGAAGATGTTGAGAGACTGTTATTGGTATGGATAAACGAAAAACAGATAGCAGGAGATAGCATCTCTCAAGCGATCATATGTGAAAAGGCTAGGAAGTTGCATCAGGATTTAATTAAAAAAATGCCTGCAACTAGTGATGATGTGAGTGAATTTAAGGCCAGCAAAGGTTGGTTTGAGAGATTTAAGAAGCGTAGTGGCATACATAGTGTGATAAGGCATGGTGAGGCTGCCAGTTCGGACCACAAAGCGGCTGAAAAATATGTGCAGGAAATCAAGGAGTACATAGACAGTGAAGGACTGAAACCTGAACAAGTGTTTAATTGTATATATATATATATATATATATATATATATATATATATATATATATATATATATATATATATATATATATATATGCGCAAAACAACCACTCAGAAAGAATAGAGAAATTCCAAGCGCTTTCGTGACTACTCACATTATCAAGGAACTATCATAGTTCCTTGATAATGTGAGTAGTCACGAAAGCGCTTGGAATTTCTCTATTCTTTCAGAGTGGTTGTTTTGCATATTTTGAAATCACCTGTTTACTGTGATCTTATTGCATGCATATATATATATATATATATATATATATATATATATATATATATATATATATATATATATATATATATATATATATATATATATATACATATATATACATATATATATATATATATATATATATATATATATATATATATATATATATATATATATATATATATATATATATATATATATATATATATATTTATTTTTTTTTTTTTTTTTCAACAAGTCGGTCGTCTCCCACCGAGGCAGGGTGACCCAAAAAAGAAAGAAAATCCCCAAAAAGAAAATACTTTCATCATCATTCAACACTTTCACCACACTCACACATTATCACTGCTTTTGCAGAGGTGCTCAGAATATAACAGTTTAGAAGCATATACGTATAGAGATACACAACATATCCCTCCAAACTGCCAATATCCCAAACCCCTCCTTTAAAGTGCAGGCATTGTACTTCCCATTTCCAGGACTCAAGTCCGACTATATGAAAATAACCGGTTTCCCTGAATCCCTTCACTAAATATTACCCTGCTCACACTCCAACAGATCGTCAGGTCCCAAGTATCATTCGTCTCCATTCACTCCTATCTAACACGCTCATGCACGCTTGCTGGAAGTCCAAGCCCCTCACCCACAAAACCTCCTTTACCCCCTCTTTCCAACCCTTTCGAGGACGACCCCTACCCCTCTTTCCTTCCCCTATAGATTTATATGCTTTCCATGTCATTCTACTTTGATCCATTCTCTCTAAATGACCAAACCACCTCAACAACCCCTCTTCTGCCCTCTGACTAATGCTTTTATTAACTCCACACCTTCTCCTAATTTCCACACTCCGAATTTTCTGCATAATATTTACACCACACATTGCCCTTAGACAGGACATCTCCACTGCCTCCAACCGTCTCCTCGCTGCTGCATTTACCACCCAAGCTTCACATCCATATAAGAGTGTTGGTACTACTATACTTTCATACATTCCCTTCTTTGCCTCCATAGATAACGTTTTTTGACTCCACATATACCTCAACGCACCACTCACCTTTTTTCCCTCATCAATTCTATGATTAACCTCATCCTTCATAAATCCATCCGCCGACACGTCAACTCCCAAGTATCTGAAAACATTCACTTCTTCCATACTCCTCCTCCCCAATTTGATATCCAATTTTTCTTTATCTAAATCATTTGATACCCTCATCACCTTACTCTTTTCTATGTTCACTTTCAACTTTCTACCTTTACACACATTCTCAAACTCATCCACTAACCTTTGCAATTTTTCTTTAGAATCTCCCATAAGCACAGTATCATCAGCAAAAAGTAACTGTGTCAATTCCCATTTTGAATTTGATTCCCCATAATTTAATCCCACCCCTCTCCCGAACACCCTAGCATTTACTTCTTTTACAACCCCATCTATAAATATATTAAACAACCATGGTGACATTACACATCCCTGTCTAAGACCTACTTTTACCGGGAAGTATTCTCCCTCTTTTCTACACACCCTAACCTGAGCCTCACTATCCTCATAAAAGCTCTTTACAGCATTTAGTAACTTACCACCTATTCCATATACAGTGGACCCCCGGTTAACGAACTTTTTTCATTCCAGTAGTATGTTCAGGTGCCAGTACTGACCGAATTTTTTCCCATAAGGAATATTGTGAAGTAGATTAGTCCATTTCAGACCCCCAAACATACATGTACAAACGCACTTACATAAATACACTTACATAATTGGTCGCATTTGGAGGTGTTCGTTAAGCGGGGGTCCACTGTACTTGCAACATCTGCCACATTGCTCCTCTATCCACTCTATCATATGCCTTTTCTAAATCCATAAATGCAATAAAAACTTCCCTACCTTTATCTAAATACTGTTCACATATATGTTTCAATGTAAACACTTGATCTACACATCCCCTACCCACTCTGAAGCCTCCTTGCTCGTCCGCAATTCTACATTCTGTCTTACCTCTAATTCTTTCAATTATAACCCTACTGTATACTTTTCCTGGTATACTCAGTAAACTTATTCCTCTATAATTTTTACAATCTCTTTTGTCCCCTTTCCCTTTATATAAAGGGACTATACATGCTCTCCGCCAATCCCTAGGTACCTTCCCCTCTTTCATACATTTATTAAACAAAAGTACCAACCACTCCAACACTATATCCCCCCCTGCTTTTAACATTTCTGTCATGATCCCATCAGTTCCAGCTGCTTTACCCCCTTTCATTCTACGTAATGCCTCACGTACCTCCACCACACTTACATTCTGCTCTTCTTCACTCCTAAAAGATGGTATACCTCCCTGGCCAGTGCATGAAATTACCGCCTCCCTTTCTTCCTTAACATTTAAAAGTTCCTCAAAATATTCTCGCCATCTACCTAATACCTCCCTCTCCCCATCTACTAACTCCCCTACTCTGTTTTTAACTGACAAATCCATACTTTCCCTAGGCTTTCTTAACTTGTTTAACTCACTCCAAAATTTTTTCTTATTTTCATTAAAATTTCTTGACAGTGCCTCTCCCACTCTTTCATCTGCTCTCCTTTTGCACTCTCTCACCACTCTCTTCACCTTTCTTTTACTCTCCATATACTCTGCTCTTCTTATAACACTTCTGCTTTGTAAAAACCTCTCGTAAGCTACCTTTTTCTCTTTTATCACACCCTTTACTTCATCATTCCACCAATCACTCCTCTTTCCTCCTGCCCCCACCCTCCTATAACCACAAACTTCTGCCCCACATTCTAATACTGCATTTTTAAAACTATTCCAACCCTCTTCAACCCCCCCACTACTCATCTTTGCACTAGCCCACCTTTCTGCCAATAGTCGCTTATATCTCGCCCGAACTTCCTCCTCCCTTAGTTTATACACTTTCACCTCCCTCTTACTTGTTGTTGCCACCTTCCTCTTTTCCCATCTACCTCTTACTCTAACTGTAGCTACAACTAAATAATGATCCGATATATCAGTTGCCCCTCTATAAACATGTACATCCTGGAGCCTACCCATCAACCTTTTATCCACCAATACATAATCTAACAAACTACTTTCATTACGTGCTACATCATACCTTGTATATTTATTTATCCTCTTTTTCATAAAATATGTATTACTTATTACCAAATTTCTTTCTACACATAGCTCAATTAAAGGCTCCCTATTTACATTTACCCCTGGCACCCCAAAATTACCTACTACTCCCTCCATAACATTTTTACCCACTTTAGCATTGAAATCCCCAACCACCATTACTCTCACACTTGATTCAAAACTCCCCACGCATTCACTCAACATTTCCCAGAATCTCTCTCTCTCCTCTACACTTCTCTCTTCTCCAGGTGCATACACGCTTACTATAACCCACTTTTCACATCCAATCTTTATTTTACTCCACATAATCCTTGAATTTATACATTTGTAGTCCCTCTTTTCCTGCCATAGCTCATCCTTCAACATTATTGCTACTCCTTCTTTAGCTCTAACTCTATTTGAAACCCCTGACCTAATCCCATTTATTCCTCTCCATTGAAACTCTCCCACCCCCTTCAGCTTTGTTTCACTTAAAGCCAGGACATCCAGTTTCTTCTCATTCATAACATCCACAATCATCTCTTTCTTATCATTTGCATAACATCCACGCACATTCAGACTTCCCACTTTGACAATTTTCTTCTTCTTATTCTTTTTAGTAATCTTTACAGGAAAAGGGGTTACTAGCCCATATATATATATACAGTGGACCCCCGCATAACGGACGCCTTGCATAGCGGACAATCCGCATAGCGGACGCTTTGTTCGCTAAAATTTTGCCCCGCATAGTGGACAAAAACCCGCTCAGCGGCCTTCGTCCGAGACGCGTCCAATGTGCGGCCTGAGCCACGCTCACATGTTCCGCGGGTGGCATTGTTTACCAGCCAGCCTCCGCGGTAACATCCAAGCATACAATCGGAACATTTTGTATTATTACAGTGTTTTTGGTGATTTTTTTCTGGAAAATAAGTGACCATGGGCCCCAAGAAAGCTTCTAGTGCCAACCCTACAGCAATAAGGGTGAGAATTACTATGG
Organism: Cherax quadricarinatus; assembly: GCF_038502225.1. NCBI lineage: Eukaryota > Metazoa > Arthropoda > Malacostraca > Decapoda > Parastacidae > Cherax > Cherax quadricarinatus. Next base: position 10,446,863 of record NC_091300.1, read on the forward strand.
AGATGAAGAAAAAGATCATTGATAAGTATGAAAGTGGAGTGCGTGTCTCCGAGCTGGCCAGGTTGTATAATAAACCCCAATCAACCATTGCTACTATTGGTGGTACAGCTGCTGCTGCTGCTGTACCACCGTCAGCTGCTGCTGCACTGTCAGCTGCTGCTGCTGTACCACCGTCAGCTGCTGCTGCTGCTGTAGTACCGTCTGCTGCTGCTGTAGCATCGTCTGCTGCTGCTGTAGCATCGTCTGCTGCTGCTGTAGCATCGTCTGCTGCTGCTGCTGCTGTAGCATCGTCTGCTGCTGCTGTAACATCGTCAGTTGCTGCTGTAGCATCGTCTGCTGCTGCTGTAGCATCGTCTGTTGCTGCTGTAGCATCGTCTGTTGCTGCTGTACCACCGTCAGCTGCTGCTGCTGCTGTACCACCGTTGTTGGTGTGGCTTATTGAGAATACCAAGAAACAATTAACCCCAGAGGGTTAGCTACCCAGGATAACCCAAGAAAGTCAGTGTCATCGAAGACTGTCTAACTTATTTCCATTGGAGTCCTTAATCTTGTCTCCCAGGATGCAACCCACACCAGTTGACTAACACCCAGGTGAACAGGGAAAATGCCTGGAACTAGTGCTCATATTGGTGAATTTAGAGCCAGCAAAGGTTGGTTTGAGAGATTTAAGAATCGTAGTGGCATACACAGTGTGATAAGGCCTGTTCTGGAAGAAAATACCAAACAGGACCTACAGTACTCAGGAGGAAAAGGCACTCCCAGGACACAGTGTCTCATCAGTCATTGCTGCATCTTCAATAAAGGTAAGTGTCATTTATTCTTCATTTAGTAGAGTAGTACATGCACAATATATATTGAGCATGTACTACTCTATTATTGTGCATGTATCCTTCTCTTTGTGTGTAGGAAAATGTATATTTCATGTGGTAAAAATTTTTTTTTCATACTTTTGGGTGTCTTGCACGGATTAATTTGATTTCCATTATTTCTTATGGGGAAAATTCATTCGCATAGCGAACATTTCGCATAACAGCCAGCCCTCTTGCACGGATTAAGGTCGCTATGCGGGGGTCCACTGTATATATATATATATCCTAGGTAGTAGGTTGGTAGACAGCAACCGCCCAGGGAGGTACTACCGTCCTGCCAAGTGAGTGTAAAACGGAAGCCTGTAATTGTTTTACATGATGGTAGGATTGTTGGTGTCCATTTTTCTGTCTCATAAACATGCAAGATTTCAGGTACGTCTTGCTACTTCTACTTACACTTAGGTCACACTACACATACATGTACAAGCATATATATACACACCCCTCTGGGTTTTCTTCTATTTTCTTACTAGTTCTTGTTCTTGTTTATTTCCTCTTATCTCCATGGGGAAGTGGAACAGAATTCTTCCTCCGTAAGCTATGCGTGTTGTCAGAGGCGACTAAAATGCCAGGAGCAAGGGGCTAGTAACCCCTTCTCCTGTATATATTACTAAATGTGAAAGGAGAAACTTTTGTTTTTCCTTTTGGGCAACCCCGCCTCGGTGGGATACGGCTGGTGTGTTGAAAGAACTTTAAGATTTGTCTGAAGTGGGACACAACACTGTCATTGTACATGTTGCCAATACAGCCTGCAACAGCTTTGTTAGGGTGAAGTTCATCCATAAATGTTTGCACTTTAGTCCACTTTGCACAAATGTCCTTAATCTTTGAAGAAGGCACCTTCCTCCATCTCTCTTCCTCATCCATTGCAGCAGTTTCCTTGCACGAGCTTTCCTTGGGCTCATGGTGACTTATTATCAGTTGCAATCACAAAAAACAATGGATTATTTCATATGAACCCGCGGGGTGATGGCCACGTGTTGGTAAACAATGGCACACTGAGCGTGAATGGCGTGGGAGACTGGCTTGGTGTGTGCTGTGACGAGTGGACGGGTACCAGACGGTTGCTGAATGACAAGTCTAATCACAAAACTCGAGGCCAAATTTTGCCCAAAAAACTTGCCGAAAGTCGAATTTCACGAAAGTCGATGCTGCCGAAACTCGAGGGTCCACTGTATATATATTTTTTTTTTCAACAAACCGGCCATATCCCACCAAGGCAGGGTGGCCCATAAAGAAAAAAGGAAAGTTTCTCTCTTTAACCCTTTGACTGTCGAAGGGCCCAATCCTGAAGTGTCTCCTGGTGTCGCAAAATATTCGAAAAAAAAAAAAATTATTTTTTCTTATGAAAATGTTAAGATTATTTTTCTGATTGTTTTAGTCCCAAAAAAAAAAATTTCCCATCAGTACTTACCGAGATATAGAGGCATGAAGTTTGCAGAAAATGAGCCGCGTATGGCAACAGCGGCGACTGCCACTCACCCGGTAAACTTTAGTTTACTTGTATTTGAAGGTTTGTTGTTTTTTTCACTATTTTATTTTTTCACATAACTTATGTGGCCTGTGAGACCAAAGTAAGGTGCAATGTACATATATACACTCGTTGTATACAACACAATAAGCACACAAACATAATTATCAATATATTGTTTACAAAACTTGTTTACAAAAGCAAACAATACAAAAAATTGTTTATTACTATTGTTCTATAATATATATACCAATCTACAGTCACTGAATATATTCCTAGAAGTTCTGCAGCTTGTGGAACTCTTTGAAACATGGTGTCATACACAATGGTGTTTTACACTCTTACACATAAAACATGGTGTCATACACAGTGGTGTTTTACACTCCTCACACATAAAACATGGTGTCATACACAGTGGTGTTTTACACTCCTCACACATAAAACATGGTCTCATACACAGTGGTGTTTTACACTCACACATAAAACATGGTGTCATACACAGTGGTGTTTTACACTCCTCACACATAAAACATGGTCTCATACACAGTGGTGTTTTACACTCACACATAAAACATGGTGTCATACACAGTGGTGTTTTACACTCCTCACACATAAAATCAGTGTGCGCATTTTTGTTGAAGTTTTTTTTTATGTGCAAAGACAAAACACCTCCTCTGAGCAGTTTTCTTCAAAGTATTAGCAGGCAGTTGTGTTATGTAGTTATCCTAGGTAAATGGTCGTGTGTCATCATTCCTTCCTTCCTAATTTCCTTCATTCCTTTCCTACCTGGAGGGCATTCCACCTCTCTTCCTACATTCCTTCATCTGTCCTTCATTACTTTTTTCCTTCCTTTCATCTAGTCCTTCCTTCATTCCTGCCTTCCCTTCTTGCTTCTGGTTTCTATAATATATATACACATATATAGTCACTAGATACTTTCATAAAACTCCTATTATCACCCTTCAGCAAGCTTGTCTTGTGTGTGAGTGTGTGGCTTATAATTGTTTTGAGTCAGGAGTCGGCAGCTGTCAAAATGACATATTGTCTCATTACTCACTCCCCCTACCGCCTGTCAAAACAATGGGGTCGGATGCTGCTTCCCCCTCCATTCTATCTAATTATCTTTCTCCCTCATTCTATCTCTTTCAATTTGTCTCTCTTTCTCTCTCTCTGTCTATCTCTGTCTCACAGGTACACATAAATACAACTATACATAGTGTAAATTACCTAGGATAACCCAAAAAATCCAGACAAAGTGCTATACTCTGCTTGAAGATGTGAGTAAACGTGATGATGACACAGTCTTGTGGCTCTCTCTGAGACAGAGCTAGACGGATAGACAGGGAGTTTGGCAGACAGACAAATAGACAGACAGACAAATGTTTGTTCGTCGTCATCTTCTCCTCCTCCTCCTCCTCCTCCTCCTTCTCCTCCTCCTCCTCCTTCTCCTCCTTCTCCTCCTTCTCCTCCTTCTCCTCCTTCTCCTTCTCCTCCTTCTTCTCCTTCTTCTCCTTCTTCTCCTTCTTCTCCTTCTCCTCCTCCTCCTCCTCCTCCTCCTGGCTCTTGACAGATGGACAGCTGCCCCCCTCCCTCCACCCTCGTTTACGCTCATCAAAGGTCAGCTCTTATCAGATGTTATCTCCCCTTATCTTGTCACTGTCATGGGGTGAACTGTTTTCATGCCTCAAGGGAACATATTATTACATATTATTATTATTAGGTATTAGGTATTATTATTATTATTATTATTATTCTTATTCTTATTCTTCTTATTCTTCTTATTCTTCTTATTCTTCTTATTCTTCTTCTTCTTCTTCTTCCTCCTCCTTCCACCTCCTCCTTCCTCCTCCCTCCCTCCTTCCTCCTCCTCCCTCCCACCTCCTCCCTCCTTCTTCCTCCTCCCTCCTTCTTCCTCCTCCCTCCTTCCTCCTCCTCCCTCCTCCTCCCTCCTTCCTTCCTCTTCCTCCTTCCTTCCTCCTCCTCTTCTTCCTCCTCTTCTTCCTCCTCCTCTTCTTCCTCCTCCTCTTCTTCCTCCTCCTCTTCCTCCTCCTCCTCTTCCTCCTCCTCCTCTTCCTCCTCCTCCTCCTCCACCTCCTCCATTGCTTTTGGTCTCAAACTCCTCGAAATCATGAAATTGATCTTCATTGACACTTCCATCTGTGTTAGAGCATCACTTGGGAAGAGAAGAGTCCCAGATTTGCAGGGAAGTCACATATTTCTTACTGCTAGACATGCTGAAAAAGGACGACTGAAATGGTATTCCCACAATGCACCACTGGCTCCCCGATTTTTTTTATATGGTGCACACTGACCATGGAGACCCATTCTCTCACATGTGGGCCTACCAGCTTTCTCCTGCTTGATTTGAAGCCGCTAGAATTTATGCGTATAGATATGTCAAACACGGTATCTCCTATGACGTACATATACGACCGCGACAGTCAAAGGGTTAAATTTAGTAATTTATACAAGAGAAGGGGTTACTAGCCCCTGGCCCCCGGCATTTTAGTCTCCTCATACAACACGCATGGCTTACGGAGGAAGAATTCTGTTCCACTTCCCCATGGAGATAAGAGGAAATAAACAAGAACAAGAACTAAAAAGAAAATAGCAGAAAACCCAGAGGAGTGTGTGTATATATTTGCTTGTACATGTATGTGTAGTGTGACCTAAGTGTAAGTAGAGGTAGCAAGACGTACCTGAAATCTTGCATGTTTATAAGACAGAAAAAAGACACCAGCAATCCTACCATCATGTAAAACAATGACAGGCTTTTGTTTTACACTCACTTGGCAGGACGGTAGTACCTCCCTGACTCGTTGCTGTCTACCAACCTACTACCTATGATACACTAAAATGTGTTATTGTAAACACCACCTTAGTGAGTATGCATGGTACTTCAAATTATTTATGGCATAAGCATTATTTTTATTGTGGATTGTCTGTATATGGTACCTAAGCTGCTTAACATGAGATTGATCAAGTCAAATAAGTCAAATTATTGTAAAATATTTGACTGACACAGAATTAGCCATTTCATGCATTAAAATACTAATCCATGCACATTAGCCAGAACTTTGCTTGTAGCTGTATAACGATCACTGTGAAGTCATGCAGGCCTTCTTACAATATAAAAAAATGGAAAAATTTCAGAGAGACTACACCATAAATTATGTAATCAATAATGCTATAGAATCATGGAATGGGGTAACTCAAACTATGCTCATGACTACTTGTCATAAGATTAGACCTGCAAGTGTGTTCATCAGTGATGGTTCAAGAAGCGAGTGTGATTTTATAGGCTTCTGTTTTGAAGCAGAGAAAGTTGAAGTTTAAATGATTGTCATTTGCCAAATATTTTTCTGAAATTGTTCCTGGTGTACTGAGGAAGATATAAACTGCAGTGACTGTACATAATACAGATGCTCTTGAAGCAGTCATGCATGCTGAAGGTGAATGAAGAGACTGGAGATCCAGATGATGACCCAGTTAAGGAAAATCTCTGTGGTATGACCATGACTATGAAATGGATTCACTGGTGAAACTTAGGCATACAGTAACTTTATGAAGCAAATCATACTGTTGCCATTATTCAGGAAATCTGTACCTGTACCTAAACATAATGCAGCACCAACACCTGTGATAGATATAAAGGATGGTAACCTTATTAGGAGCACTGATACTGTTCCTGTCTTTAAAGATTATGCAGTCAGCCCTGCAGATGCTACATCATTGAGCATGGTGTAGCATCTGCAGTAGGTGACTAGGATATGAGTACAGATACTATTTCCATCAATAAAGATTCTGCATCAATCATCCCAGTTGCATAATGTTCATACACTCCACTGATTCAGTTGCTCCATGTTCCTATTCATAGATCAAGCATATATTTTGCAGGAGGATAAGGACAAATGACATTGAGTGCGTACCAATTTTTGGGGATCGTTGCGATTTATAAATTAAAGTTTCCAGTTTGATTTTTTTGGTTTTCGCAGTGTTTATTTGTCAGCATAGTTCAGATTCACCAAAAGTTTAGAGCACTTTCTGCCCCAGTTGAGCAAAACTAATGGTGATCAACTGTATGGTGATAGTTTCTAAGTTTTTTATTAATGTTGGAATATCTTTCTATTCTGGCTGTTGATGAAAATAATCATCTTGCAGGCTGTCCTAGTTGGAGAGGTAATGTACTGTACTGTGATACTGAGTGAAGTTCCTATTGTGTGTGCTATAGAGAAACCATCTGGGCTGTGGGTCATACAAGACATAATCCTCAAGCGCCCCCAAGGATCATCAGCCGGTATTTTATTGCGCAATGCAGATGAGGGCACACAGGTGAGGGATGTGTGTACACACATTTGTATGTCTGTGTCTGTCTGTCTTTATGGTATATCATTTACATTTGATATATATGTACATGCATGTTTTTTTTTTTTAACAAGTCGGCTGTCTCCCACCAAGGCAGGGTGACCCAAAAAAGAAAGAAAATCCCCAAAAAAGAAAATACTTTCATCATCATTCAACACTTTCACTTCACACGTAATCACTGTTTTTGCAGAGGTGCTCAGAATACAACAGTTTAGAAGCATATACGTATAAAGATACATAACATATCCTTCCAAACTGCCAGTATCCCAAACCCCTCCTTTAAAGTGCAGGTGTTATACTTCCCATTTCCAGGACTCAAGTCTGGCTATATAAAAATAACCAGTTTCCCTGAATCCCTTCACTAAATATTACCCTGCTCACACTCCAACAGCTCGTTGGGTCCCAAATACCATTCGTCTCCATTCACTCCTATCTAACACGCTCACGCACACTTGCTGGAAGTCCAAGCCCCTCGCCCACAAAACCTCTTTTATCCCTCCCTCCAACCTTTTCTAGAACAACCCCTACCCCGCCTTCCATCCCCTAAAGACTTATCCACTCTCCAAATCATTCTATTTTGTTCCATTCTCTCTATATGACTAAACCATCTCAACAGCCTCTCTTCAGCCCTCTGACTAATACTTTTAGTAACTCCACACCTCCTCCTAATTTCCACACTATGAATTCCCTGCATGATATTTACACCACACATTGCCCTTATACACAACATCTCCACTGCCTCCAGCTGCCTCCTCGCTGCAGCATTTACAACCCATGCTTCACTTTCATATAAGAGTGTTGGTACCACTATACTCTTGTACATTCCTGTCTTTGCTGCCATGGCTAACATTCTTTGTCTCCACAGATACCTCAATGCACCACTCACCTTTTTTCCTTTATGAATTCTATGCTTAACCTTAGCTTTCATAAACCCATCAGCTGACAAGTCAACTCCCAAATATCTTAAAATATTCACTTCTTCCATACTCCCTTCCTTGTGTAATAATATTTGCATGCATAAAATCATACATGAAAACTATAGAAACAATAAATACATAAAATAAATGAAAATTTAACTGCACTTCTCCTTTACTGAGGAGTGCTGATGGCCTAAGAGGAAGATGGAGAGATGTCTTACTACACTGTGAATCCCACTCCTCTTTTTAAACCTATGAAACCAGCCCCCTACTTTCCTTACATTCATCACTTTCAGCATTGTTTCCCAGGGAGTCTCACCTATATAACTGCTTTGCTTTTTCACAAATTTTTGTTGCAGAAACACTGTCACTGGCCAATTATTTTTCATTAATCCACACTAACAAAAGTTTTTCCAAAAATAACAAAAAAAGGCACAATACCGTGACTGGAACGATACATAAATAACCCGCACATAAAAGAGATAAGCTTACGACGACGTTTCGGTCCGACGTGGACCATTTACAAAGTCACACTAACCAGAAGTGGAGCAGGACGGCTATATATAGGCAGGAAGAGGTGGTAGTAGTAGTAGTAGTAGTAGTAATACAAGAATGGTATATAATACCGACAAGATGAAATTAAGACACATGCACAACACCCGGGCATCTCTATCGTAGACGTTTTGCCATCCAGCCAGCCACTGGATGGCGAAACGTCCACAAAAAAGACACCCAGATGCCGCACATGTGTCTTAATTTCATCAGTAGTAGTAGTAGTAGTAGTAGTAGTAGTAGAAGAGGTAGTAGTAGTGGTAGTGGTAGAAGTGGGGAATAAGGAGGACGAGCCAGTCAAATACAAAGCAAGTGGAGCACTGCAAGGGAGCTAGGTGCCCACAGAGGGAGAGCAAGCGCACAGAGGTGCGTGAAAGGGGAAGTGGTGAAACAAATGAAGAAGGAACAGAAACACGAGACAGAAGAGAGAAAGACAACCCAGAGGAGAAAAAGGAAAGAGGAAAGGGGAAGAGGGAGAAGAAGAAAAAGAAAAAGAAAAAATGAGGAGTCAGGTTAAGTCACGGGTGTTCTGAAGTTTGGAGCATTTTACAATGTAGTGGGAGAGGAAGGCATCTACAGAGACGAAGCCAGGGCTATGGGCTCTCCTGTCCTTGCTAATCTTTTCATGGAATACTTCGAGACTGTTCTTCTTCCTACCCTCGATGTGCAACCTTCACTCTGGCTCCGCTATGTGGATGACATCTTTGCTCTGTGGCCTCATGACTCCAGTCTCTTCCAACCTTTTCTTGAAGCTCTTAATAATTTTGCCCCTTCCATTAAGTTTAAAGCTGAATGGGAATCTAATTCCTTGCTTCCTTTCCTTGATGTCCATGTCCACCGCTCAGATACAGGTTTTTCCTTTTCCGTTTACCGAAAACCTATGCACAGTGGCATGTACATTCACTACTTTTCCTATCATGCTTCCCCTGTCAAGAAAAGTGTTCTTATCTCCCTCTTTCTCCGTGCCCTCTGTATCTGTGATCCTCAGTTCCTTCCAGCAGAAATTTCCATTGTTCATAATTCATTTTCCTGTCTTGGCTACCCTTCCTATTTCATAGACTCTGCCCTCTCACGTGCTAAACGTAATTTCTTCTCTCCCAAACTCTCTACTCCTGGGAACTCTTCTATCCTCTGCCTTCCCTACATTTCCGGTCTTTCTAATCTCAACAATTCTCTCCGTCCCTTAGACATCAAGCTTACCTTCCGCCAGACTAACACTCTTCGCACTAATCTCGTTCATACCTCTCCTCCCTCTACAGATGTTCCTGATGTCTACTGTATTTCTTGCTCCTCCTGTCCTCTTCAATACTTCAGAGAAACTGGTCGATCTCTTTCTGACAGACTTAGGGAGCACAAAAATAGTGTTAGGCTTGCCGACACTAACAATGCTCTTTTCTGTCACGTCAGAGATCATAGCCATCCTATTGACTGGTCTTCTGCTAAAACTGTCTTCCCTACTTACAATTCTAACAGTCGCCGTCTAGTTGAATCCTCTCTAAAACACAACTTTCCTTGTATGAATCTTAGCCCTGGCTTCGTCTCTGTAGATGCCTTCCTCTCCCACTACATTGTAAAATGCTCCAAACTTCAGAACACCCATGACTTAACCTGACTCCTCATTTTTTCTTTTTCTTTTTCTTCTTCTCCCTCTTCCCCTTTCCTCTTTCCTTTTTCTCCTCTGGGTTGTCTTTCTCTCTTCTGTCTCGTGTTTCTGTTCCTTCTTCATTTATTTCACCACTTCCCCTTTCGTGCACCTCTGTGCACTTGCTCTCCCTCTGTGGGCATCTAGTTCCCTTGCAGTGCTCCCCTTCCTTTGTATTTGACTGGCTCGTACTACTACTACTACTACTACTACTACTACTACTACTACTACTACTACTACTACTACTACTACTACTACTACTACTACTACTACTACTACTACTACTACTACTACTACTACTACTACTACTACTACTACTACTACTACTACTACTACTACTACTACTACTACTACTACTACTACTACTACTACTACTACTACTACTACTACTACTACTACTACTACTACTACTACTACTACTACTACTACTACTACTACTACTACTACTACTGCTACTACTACTACTACTACTACTACTACCACCACCTACTACTACTACAGATGCCCTGGTGTTGTGCATGTCTTAATTTCATCTTGTCGGTATTATATACCATTCTTGTACTACTACTACTACCACCACCTCTTCCTGCCTATATATAGCCGTCCTGCTCCACTTCTGGTTAGTGTGACTCTGTAAATGGTCTAAGTCGGACCGAAACGTCGCCGTAAGCTTCTCTCTTTTATGTGCGGGTTATTTGTGTAAAAGTTTTTCCATTTCTTGTTATCTAACCTTTTCACCTCAAGAATTTTCACTCCTTTCACCACATCAGCCCCTTTTATTGCTTTTTCATTTTTCAGTATGGATGATGTGATGGATTTCACCGTACCATATTGAGTGGCCAGGTCTGACACACGTGTTCCACTTTCCCACTTCACAGGAGTTCTTTTTCTACTTTAATTGTTGTTCTCACTGCTTTCCTTTTAGGCTTATTTGGATCACTGTTATTTTTGGGGGGGGCCATGATTACTTATTTTCAATGAAAATATTTAAAAAACACCACAAAATAACAATGAAGTACTTACCAAAAAGTTTCACGGAGCTTGTACAATCGATGCTTAATGAACAAAAGCTGACAAGAGACCACGTGCACGATGCTTTGTTTTTGTCATACTTTGTCGAGATGGACCATTTTGTTTAGGTTGAATATCAGGGCAACCTCCAAGTACTGAGTCAAATTTTTCTTGAAAAAGTTGGGCGAATATCAAGTTGTACGAATATAGGGACGTATGAATATTGAGGTTCCACTGTATTTGATTTTGTAGAGGAAGTCTCATGATTTAAGTTTATAAGTGAGGCTAAGGAACTGATAAGACATGTAGCTCCTGAGTTATTTGTGTGAATGTGTTAAATATGAGTGATTGGAGCAAATGGTTTTTGTGATTTGACATGCTGTTGGAGTGTGAGCAAGGTAGCTTTTATGAATACATCTAGGGAAACCAGTTAGTGAGTTCTGAAAGTGGGAAGTAGGGTGCCTACACTCTGAAGGAGTGTAGGCCATCTTCACTGTGACATCAGAATGCTTTGGACAAGACAGTGATGAGTGATGGTGAAAGTGTTTCCTCTTCATTTTTATACAGTGGTACCCCAAGTTTTGGCCATAATTTGTTCCAGAAGGCTGTTCAAGCGCTGTTACTGAACGAATTTGTGTCCATAAGGAATAATGTAAATTAGATTAGTCCGTTTCAGACTCCCAAAAATACACTTACAAAAGCACTTGCAATAATATACTTACATAATTGTTCGAGTTGGGAGCTGTATGAAACTCGGGGTACCACTGTATTATACAGTCAGAGATGAGTACTGGTCTAGTTATAATATGTAAGGTATTTCAGCTGCCTCTATTTTTATTATCACTACAGATGGTTGAGTCAGTCCAGCAAAATTCTCCAGCTCATGCAGCAGGCCTTAGAAAGAATGACATACTCTTAGCTGTTAATGGGACATATCTGAACTCTGGGCAGCAAGCAGCAAAGTTATTCTCTACAAACAACATTAATGGTGACAGTAATAGCATCACCTTGAGAGTAAAGCGGCTAGTTCAACCCGAGCCCAGGAAGGTCAGTTCAAAATACTATAGTAATATAGAACTTTTTTATTTTGTCAAAATTATTGTTTAATTTTCATTTGGATTGTGTGTTTTTAACATACACAAAAGTTAAAAAAAATATTTAAAGATCACTTCGTTAATAATTGTAAGAAATATCAAATTAAATAATATAATTATTGAAAAGCTAAAGAAATATATATCCACAATCAGAAAGCAAGCACTAATACATTTTTCCAAACCAAGGTAGACAGAAACCATTCATTGACAAACACTTTACACCTCTTCAACACCAACAGACAGATCAAATCAAACAACAGATGGTCATTGACATAATGGTTATACACAGCCCACAGCTACCTGAAATCTTTTGCATAAATAAATTGTTTTCCTGACTAGGATCAGTCATTAGTGACGAACCTGCTAAGTATGAGCCAGTAGGCCTACTACAGTGTTCCTCCATTGTTACGTTCTTATGTTCTCATCTAAGGTATATAAAGTATTGTACTTAAAGACCATTTGTAGTGACAGATGACACAACAGACAAGAAAAAGTAGTAAGAATGCTCTCTTAGGTAGGTGTGAAAATCCAGTGAAAAGGTGCTAATGCAATCCCTCAGATGCTGGCATACCAAAAACAAAGTACAGTGGACCCCCGGTTTACGATATTATTTCATTCCAGAAGTATGTTCAAGTGCCAGTACTGAACGAATTTGTTCCCATAAGGAATATTGTGAATTAGATTAGTCCATTTCAGACCCCCAAACATACATGTACAAACGCACTTACATAAATACACTTACATAATTGGTCGCATTGGGAGGTGATCGTAAAGCAGGGGTCCACTGTATATACTGTACAATATTCATCCTCTACACCACATCCTCATGTTGTACTATTATATATCATTCTGCTGTAGTTCAGTAAGCATAAAAAACTTATGATGTACAATTTATAGTTTTAATCTTAAGTCTGTTGCACCTATTGCTGTTTTGTTATATTAGTTTTGGTCTTATCATTACAACTGGGTAATTATAAGGCTCTCATATTTATATGTGTATAGTATTTATGCTATTATTGATCCACAACTTAATCTGTTATGCAACTTGGACAGCAGTCAACAACCTACTGGTCATACTGTAGAGATTGTACTGTAAATCTTTAAAAAATATTTATTAATAAAATCTACAGTAGAGTACAGGTCTCCCTCAACATTCACGTTTTCAACTTTCACGGGCTTCACACATTCGCGAATTCCCAACCGCCAA
>NC_091300.1:10464990-10507490 GCF_038502225.1 Cherax quadricarinatus
CTATGGCTTATTTATCTAACAAAATTCATCTAATATGACATAATAAACAGTATAATTAACACATAAGCATGATATATACTCTTGAATGAATAAAATAGGCCACAATATGGCGAGTGATGGTGGAGGCAACAGCGGTGGCAACGTCTGCCATTTTCTCTCCCACTGACTATAGTATCTTCCCATGCTCTTATTATAAGAGAAAACAATGCGTTTGTTAGGCTAACTCCAATAAATCACTAGTTTCCTAAGGAAAACAGTGAAACAATGTACGTATTTATAAATAAGAAATATTGTATAAAAACATAATAAAACATAATACTGTAGAGAAAGTAACGAAATATACTGTTTATATAAAGCATATACTTACACACTTGGAGCAGAGATGGTGGCAGAGGTTCAGGGTTGGAGAGGCAGTGTGGCATATGATGTCAGTGGCCCTATAAACTTCCAACAGCATTGGAGGAGCTAATTTTATTTCATCCTTTTTCCGTCGCTTAATTGCTTGACTTACTTGTTACACTCTTAATGTTACACTTTATCGCTGAACTTAACTGATACAATTTGTTGTATTATTATTTCGGGTAATGTATTATTACTACATGTATTATTATTATTCTTTCCTTCAACACACTGGCTGTATCCCACCGAGGCGGGAGAAGGGGTTACTAGCCCCTTGCTCCTGGCATTTTAGTCGCCTTTTAGTATTATTATTATTAATTTAGGGAACTAGAGCACAGATCCAATTCCTTAGATCAAGAGCCCCTCACCAGCATCAAGGTTCCTTGATGTTGGTGAGGGCCTCTTGATGTAAGGAATTGGATCTGTGCTCCAGTTCTCTAAATTAATGATAATAATATTATTATTATTAAAAATAATAATAATAATAACGAGATCTTCAGAACGCCTCCAACTCAGTGCACTGTTTACTTTGCTGTGGGAGCATTTCTCTCATGCTGTGCTTACATTTTTTACAGTCATTTGGCTAAATTTCTTTTTTCTAACCATGGCCCTAAGAAAGTCAGTGTATAGGACAGTGCTGATAAGACAAAGAGGATGATTTCCATGGAATTAAAGCATGAAATCATAGATAAACAAGGGAGGTGTGCAGGTTTTGGGTTGAATGATAACAAATTCTCACTACAGGCAGCACACTCCACCAATATTCAAAACACTCAAGCTACTCACCATACAAAACATCCATACTTATTACTGCACCTATTACATACATAGAACACTTAACTCTGATATTAACCCTCCCCTCAAACATCTCCTTGCCAACCTCAACAGAACACATGACCATAACACAAGGCACAGATCACTCTTTGATGTTCCTCGTGTCCATCTCACGCTATGCAAAAACTCAATGCACATAAAAGGCCCTAAAATCTGGAATTCATTACCTGTAAATATAAAAGAAACACTACCTGTTTATAAATTCAAGTCTCTTCTCAAAGATCACTTACTCACTCAAAACCAAATAAATACTGAATAACTGAACCTTATAAATTGTATATCTTAAATGTTTCTCACAATTATATCACATAAATGTTAAACCTAGGACCCAATCTAACTTTGTTATTTTTTTAAATGCACTACCTAACAGAATACTCCATTCGACTGAATGTACAGCAATGCATGCAACCATATGACCTGTCTTTGTAATACTCATTTGTGCTTTATAGTTATCTGTTTACAATAATGTTTTATCACTGATTTCATCATTGCTTAGTTAATCTTAAGTTAATTTTAAGCCAGCCCGTAATGCTATGCATATAAGTGGTTTTGGCATGCTGCTCTTACCTGTATTTTTTTGTACCTCTGTATGTATGCTAAAATTACTAAATAAATAAATAAATAAAAGAAAGAAGTGGGGAAGCTCCCTCATTACGTGTACTTGGTTGTTGGCTCGTAACTCAGAGCAAAAAATCGACCGAGCAACAGCTCGTATCTCGAAAATTTTACATGTTGGGACACTCATAAGTCAAGGTTCCACTGTACGTATATGTTGCAATATCTCATTACAAGCACCCAAACATAATTCTTTCAAATCATTAACTGTTACTGAGTCAGTAATGTTTGATGGAGCTGAGTTATCAAATATATTTACATTAAACAATGACTGGTTGCTGTATAACTTTTAACACAATACTGACACATTCAAGGCAAGAAACCAAGATGCATTTCTTGTAAAATTCATTGAACAACTGTAAAGGAGGACAGTTTTAGAATTTGAGCAATGAGGAATTATGAGTTTTAAAGTATTTACTACATTATACATTAATTCTCGCTCAGCATCATCACAAGTGGCCTTCCTAGGGAGTATGCTGTATTTGGCAGCAGTTGAAAATAAAAACACTGAATACAAAATGAAAAATCATAGTGAGGAAGGATATATGTGACGAATTTGGTATTGATGCAGCATAGTTGATTTGTGTATACAGTGGACCCCCGGTTAACGATATCTTTTCATTCCAGAAGTATGTTCAGGTGCCAGTACTGACCGAATTTGTTCCCATAAGGAATATTGTGAAGTAGATTAGTCCATTTCAGACCCCCAAACATACACGTACAAACGCACTTACATAAATACACTTGTTAGGTAAGACACATATGCAACAGTTAGACAACTTTATTCCGAAACGTTTCGCCTATACAGTAGGCTTCTTCAGTCGAATACAGAAAGTAGGCAGGAACAGTAGAGATGTGAAAACGATGTAATCAGTCCATCACCCTTGTAGTCGTAGAATTTGAGGTTGTCAGTCCCTCGGCCTGGAGAAGTTCAGTTCCATAGTCAGGAACTATCTGAAGATCAAGCGACAGTGCGGAGACTTAAATACTGTCGGAAGGAGAGGTGCAGAGTAGTAGTAGTAGTAGTAGTAGTAGTAGTAGTGTGTCGCCACTGAGAGGTCATGTCCCTCTCAGATCCAACACTTCTCACTTGAAAAGCTTGTCCAAGGTGTTTTCTGTACCAAGATACCATGTGTTGCAGTGTCTGACAAGATGAACATCAAAATGGTATACAATACCGACAGGTTGTTAGGTAAGACACATATGCAACAGTTAGACAACTTTATTCCGAAACGTTTCGCCTATACAGTAGGCTTCTTCAGTCGAATACAGAAAGTAGGCAGGAACAGTAGAGATGTGAAGACGATGTAATCAGTCCATCACCCTTGTAGTCGTAGAATTTGAGGTTGTCAGTCCCTCGGCCTGGAGAAGTTCAGTTCCATAGTCAGGAACTATCTGAAGATCAAGCGACAGTGCGGAGACTTAAATACTGTCGGAAGGAGAGGTGCAGAGTAGTAGTAGTAGCAGTGAGAATGTAGCCACTGAGAGGTCATGTCCCTCTCAGATCCAACACTTCTCACTTGAAAAGCTTGTCCAAGGTGTTTTCTGTACCAAGATGCCATGTGTTGCAGTGTCTGACAAGATGAACATCAAAATGGTATACAATACCGACAGGTTGTTAGGTAAGACACATATGCAACAGTTAGACAACTTTATTCCGAAACGTTTCGCCTACACAGTAGGCTTCTTCAGTCGAATACAGAAAGTAGGCAGGAACAGTAGAGATGTGAAGACGATGTAATCAGTCCGCACTGTCGCTTGATCTTCAGATAGTTCCTGACTATGGAACTGAACTTCTCCAGGCCGAGGGACTGACAACCTCAAATTCTACGACTACAAGGGTGATGGACTGATTACATCATCTTCACATCTCTACTGTTCCTGCCTACTTTCTGTATTCGACTGAAGAAGCCTACTGTGTAGGCGAAACGTTTCGGAATAAAGTTGTCTAACTGTTGCATATGTGTCTTACCTAACAACCTGTCGGTATTGTATACCATTTTGATGTTCATAAATACACTTACATAATTGGTCTCATTGGGAGGTGATCGTTAAGCGGGGGTCCACTGTATGTAATTCATTCTGTCAAGTAATGGCATGTAAATGAATGGGTGTGATCACATAGATACTTTGGTTAAGAGATTCTCAACAAGCTTTGGGCTCCCTTTTCTAACAAAGTAAACTCATACAAGTCTTCTAATGTTCATGAGTCTTCCTGCTCTTACTGGCCTTTAATTTTTTTTTTTCTGTACAAAATTTGTTTGTATTTTTTTTTTTTTTTTTTTTTTCTCAAAATACTGTAAATTTTTATTATCTTTTGACTTAATCTTCAGTCTCCTTTTATTAATTAATTATTTGCTTAAATCTTATCCCAATTTTTTAACATTTTACCCATTAATATTTATTTCTCGTATATACGTATTGTCATTTCTTGAAAATTAATTAAATCTGTGCTGTCTGTAGACTTACACTTTTTGTTTGTATCACTAACACTTGACTAACTTTCTCAGGTGGTAGCTGAGCAAAGAGCCGTTGGTTCAGATGGTGCTTCACCGGTTGTCGGGGAGGATACCTCAGGTAGACTCCATATAGCTTCCAGTGGCCAGTCTATTGTCGCAACTTGCACTGCCAACAGTAGTTATAGTGGAGAAAAGTCTTCTAGTGCCTGGGTAGACACCTCAAGTAGTGGTACCCTAGGTTGCATTGGGACCAGTGATGCTGGCATTGCTCGTGGTGGAGGGGCCATGTCTTGTAGTAGTGTTATGGGTAGAAGTAGCCAAAGTGGTGGCTGTAGAGGAGGTAGCAGCAATATTGGAACTACTGCCTCTTCCTCTCTTGGTGGCGGTAGTAGCAATACTGGTAGCAGTAGTCGTGGTATTGGTGGTGGTAGTAAAGGCATTGATCATGCTGGTAACTCCTGTGCTGGTAGTGTTGGTTCAGGAGCTTCATTAGGTAGCAACAGTGGCGGTATTGATGATGATGGTGTGCCTGGAGGATCACGTGCTGTTAGCCCCTCTCACTTGCTTGCTGGGATAATGGGAACGTTCAACGGAGGCCGGCCAGCTAAGCACCGCTCTCTGCCAGGCTCACCTGTCCTGCAGCGCACCAGTAGGAATCGTATAAGCTCGACACGAGATGGTAAACATGCACAGTCTTGTTATATATAGCTACTTAACCATTTTGCATTGTGGTATGTTGGTATAATGTTTAGTTTGTTAATGTAGCATTTATGTATGTTTGTGTACTGTAGATGACGTTGTATAGTGATTGCATTTCCCTCTTTATTTCCTGTATTTAGATATAGTAGTTGTATTTCTCATGTTTAAACAACATTCACTTAGCTTATATGTATTATGCTTTTACTGTATTTACATATAATAAAACAGACATTCTTTCAGGTGACATTAGTGGAAGTGGCAGATCAACACCAGACTCAAGCCACAACAGTAGTCCAGAACTGAAGCGTAAACTTTTGGACCTAAACACGCTTTCCACAGATTCACGGCCAACTTTATCCAGCCAGGATAAATCTCCTGTAACCTCTTCAATAAATAAAAGCCTTCCTCGGCCATTAGTAGGGATCAGCCAAGATAAGTCGCCAGGTTCCACTTTTGTCAATCAGAGTTCTCCTGTGTCCCAGCCTATTAATGAGAAGCCACCATCAAATCAAAGCAGCAAAGCAGGGACTCCTACCTCACAGGAAATTATGATGGTCTATAATACAGAAAGACGAGGAATGAGGAAACATGCAGGAAAAAACAAAACACACTTGAAGATTTTGCAGACACCCTTTGTTGATGGAAGTGGTGTAAGTTCAGAAAATTGCTTACAACACTTATTTTCTCAAATTTTTATTATCATGCACTTATATCCAGGTTGAATTTCTGAAGAACAACTTCTCTTATCCATTTACATTATTTTATTTTTAAATTTGCATCATTCTCATCTACAAATAGTTGCAGCAGGTTTTTTAAGCTTCACATAAAATGAATTCCATCTGCCATTTTTATATTTAATTTAATAACCTTTGCTAGCTTATTTTGTAACCCATTCCTTTTGATTATTTTTCAAATCTCCTCTTGAAAGAGTGAAGAATTTCAGATTACTATTAATATATTAGCATCCTCCAGCATTATTTGTCTGGATGAGGAGGGGCAGGGGTCATCCTCGAAAAGGTTGGAGGGAGGGGGTAAAGGAGGTTTTGTGGGGAAGGGGCTTGGACTTCCAGCAAGCATGTGTGAGCACATTAGATAGGAGTAAATGGAGATGAATGGTTTTTGGGACTTGACGAGCTGTTAGAGTGTGAGCAGGGTAATATTTTGTGAAGGGATTCAAAGAAACTGGTTATTATAGATTTAGTCAGACTTGAGTCCTGGAAATGGGAAGTACAATGCCTGCACTTTAAAGGAGGGGTCTGGGATATTGACAATTTGGAGGGACTTCTAAACTGTCGTATCTGAGTGCCTCTGCAAAGACACTGATTATGTATGGGTGAGGTGAAAGTGTTGAATGATGATGAAAGTATTTTCTTTTTGGAGATTTTCTTTCTTTTTGGGTCACCCTGCCTTGGTGGGAGATGGCCGACTTGTTGAAAACACATGGAATGAAATTTGTATTTCACACCATTTTGAGGATGGAAGACTCAATAGGCCACATACTGCTGACACAGTGGGAGTGAAGAGAAATAAGTTTTAAGTGTGCCACCAGCATTAAAGAACTTTTTTCAGAAATTGCTGAGTCCTGAGATTGTCATAATTCCCACTGTTATCCCACATCACATCTTAGAAAACTCCTTTTGCCATCATAGATATTTGGTAGCATTTGTTCACATGATCACCTATAAATAGGTAGTAGCTTATTAGAAAGGAAAACAACTATGCAGGAAGGTACATACTATTGTCTTGCCAAATGAGTGTGATACAGAAATCTGTAATTGTTTTAGACAGTGGTAGGATTGCTGGTGTCTTTTCTTTCTGTCTCATAAAGATACAAGATGATGAGTACATCTTGCTACTTCTGCTTGCACTTAGTTCATATTACACATGCATGTACATGTATGTGTATACACACCCGTCTGAGTTTTCTTCTATTTTCTTATTAGTTCTTGTACTTACTTTATTTCCTTTTATGTCTATGGGGAAGTGGAAAAGACTCCTTCTTCCATAAGCCATGTGTGTCATAAAAGGTGACTAAATTTCTGGGAGCAAGGGGCTAGTAACCTATTTTCCTTTGTTTATACTAAAATTAAAAAGAAGAACTGGTTAGCCAGACTTGAGTCCTGGAGGTGGGAAGTACAGTGCCTGCACTCTGAAGTAGGAAATGCTGCAGTTTGGAGGGGCATCTGAGTCATCTCCCTACCTTGGTGGAAGATGGTCGATGTATTAAAAAAAAAATGAAGGTACTGCCATCCTGTCATGCAAGTGTGAAACAGAAGTTTGGTAAACATGTTGCATTCTAGTAAGATGGTGATCTTTTCTGTGCATTTCCCAGTACAGTACTATACTTGTTAGTCATGTAATATTTACCTTACAATTTAGGAGGCCTAGCCCGAGTCATAAGTGATAATCCCTAGAACCATTAACAGGTATGCATAAACTCACTTACAAAGCTACACTGTGTAGTGCCGTTTTGTGCAAATGCAATTGTAAAATTATACATAGCATGTACTCATTAAGTTACTTGCACTAAAATTTCCATGCTATCCCAAGTTGGTCTTAAGGGTCAAGTTTTGAAGAGGCCCAGCTCTTCCCTTTCCCCACTATCACCCCATGCAGCTTGCAGTTGCTTTCTAAGGGCATTGCATGCCTTATTCTGTGTTTTTCAGAGGATTTGGGATCTTTTCATCACCCTATCTTGTCTCTGGATATTAACCATGGCAAAGAGAAAAGATAAACAAAAATTCAAAGAAAGAAGATAAACATGAAACTCTGATGATGTTGATGTAAGTGGAAATTTTAGACATACCATGAGGTGGTTCATGTGTGATTCAGACTGTCCACACTGTTCTGAAGGAATCCACCATTTACACAACTAAAGACCATGAGAAAACAAAAAGAGTTTGTTCTGTGAATAGTGCAAACTGTGCCCTGGCAAAAATAATGTCAATGAAGTCATTACAGCTAAATAAGACAGAAAAGATACAAAACATATGGATTGAGCAGAAAGCAAGATCAGGGGTCCTGCTTAATGCTCACATAATAAGCCACAAAGTCCTATCCTGCTATAAAACTGTGCGAGAAGGAAAGAAAGTCTTCACAACAGAGCATGTTTAATGTTCTACACAATTCCATGTCAACAAGCAATGACAAGAATATTTTTTTAACACTGGCTGTCTTCCACTAAGACAGGGATGACACAAAAAATGAAAACATATTTACAGTCAATTCATTCAGCTGTCTTTCCAGAAGTGCACAGGCATAACAATTCAGATGACTTATTTTTCACGTACCCTTTTTTCCCGTAAGTTCTTCACTTCACACACTGCAGATTTCCACAAGGCACCAATGTTCAGAAATAATAATAATAATAATAATCATAGAATTGAATTATAGGTAGTAGGTTGGTAGACAGCAACCACCCAGGGAGGTACTACCGTCCTGCCAAGTGAGTGTAAAACGAAAGCCTGTGATTGTTTTACATGATGGTAGGATTGCTGATGTCTTTTGTCTGTCTCATAAATATGCAAGATTACAGGCATGTCTTGCTACTTCTACTTACACTTAGGTCACACTACACATACATGTACACATTTATTTATACACACTCATCTGAGTTTTCTTTGATTTTATCTTAATAGTTCTTGGTCTTATTAATTTTCCTTTTATATCCATGGGGAAGTGGAATAAGAATCTTTCCTCCGTAAGCCATGCGTGTTGTAAAAGTCAACTAAAATGCCGGGAACAATGGGCTAGTAACCCCTTTTCCTGTAAAGATTACTAAAAAGAATAAGAAGAAGAAAATTGTCAAAGTGGGAAGTCTGAATGTGCGTGGATGTTGTGCAGATGATAAGAAAGAGATGATTGTGGATGTTATGAATGAGAAGAAGCTGGATGTCCTGGCTTTAAGTGAAACAAAGCTGAAGGGGGTGGGAGAGTTTCAGTGGAGAGGAATAAATGGGATTAGGTCAGGGGTTTCAAATAGAGTTAGAGCTAAAGAAGGAGTAGCAATAATGTTGAAGGATAAGCTATGGCAGGAAAAGAGGGACTATAAATGTATTAATTCAAGGATTATGTGGAGTAAAATAAAGATTGGATGTGAAAAGTGGGTTATAATAAGCGTGTATGCACCTGGAGAAGAGAGAAGTGTAGAGGAGAGAGAGAGATTTTGGGAAATGTTGAGTGAATGCGTGGGGAGTTTTGAATCAAGTGTGAGAGTAATGGTGGTTGGGGATTTCAATGCTAAAGTGGGTAAAAATGTTATGGAGGGAGTAGTAGGTAAATTTGGGGTGCCAGGGGTAAATGTAAATGGGGAGCCTTTAATTGAGCTATGTGTAGAAAGAAATTTGGTAATAAGTAATACATATTTTATGAAAAAAGAGGATAAATAAATATACAAGGTATGATGTAGCACGTAATGAAAGTAGTTTATTAGATTATGTATTGGTGGATAAAAGGTTGATGGGTAGGCTCCAGGATGTACATGTTTATAGAGGGGCAACTGATATATCGGATCATTATTTAGTTGTAGCTACAGTTAGAGTAAGAGGTAGATGAGAAAAGAGGAAGGTGGCAACAACAAGTAAGAGGGAGGTGAAAGTGTATAAACTAAGGGAGGAGGAAGTTCGGGTGAGATATAAGCGACTATTGGCAGAAAGGTGGGCTAGTGCAAAGATGAGTAGTGGGGGGGGTTGAAGAGGGTTGGAATAGTTTTAAAAATGCAGTATTAGAATGTGGGGTAGAAGTTTGTGGTTATAGGAGAGTGGGAGCAGGCGGAAAGAGGAGTGATTGGTGGAATGATGAAGTAAAGGGTGTGATAAAAGAGAAAAAGGTAGCTTATGAGAGGTTTTTACAAAGCAGAAGTGTTATAAGAAGAGCAGAGTATATGGAGAGTAAAAGAAAGGTAAGTAAGTAAGTAAGTAAGTAAATTTATTCAGGTATACACAATACAGTTACATAGAATTATCATACATAGCAGCATATGTGTAGAGAACCTAGGATAACCCAAAAAAGTCAGACAGAGTGACTTATTTCCATTGGGGTCCTTTTACCTTATTATTATAATATAAAGGTTATAATATTTTCTTATTATTCTATAATGAAGATAACATCTTATTATCATACTAAAAAGACTATCTACTACACGAGGGTCATTAAGACTATCTACAATACGAGGGTCATTAAGACTATCTACTACCCGAGGGTCATTACGACTATCTACAATACGAGGGTCATTACTAGGGATAAGGTAAAATTTACACGTATTTTAGCTAAAAAAATAGAAAATCATTCCCCTCCCTTTCTGTTGCTTCATTCATCAGACACTTTTTGGCAGTCTTCTTGAACTGGTTCAAGCTATGACTGGCCTTGACATTTGTGGGTAGTCTGTTCCATTCCTTTATTGCTGTACAATAAAAGGTGTTTGAAGCCTGGCCACTGACTGTGGGTACTACAAAGTTGTGCTCTCTCCCCCTAGTACTATGATTGCTGCGGTTCCCAACCTTGACAAAATTGACAGCAAGATATTCTGGACACTGTGAGCAATTTTATAAACATGATTTAGCTTCAGTTGTTTTACTCTGTCTTTAACATTCAGCATATCCAACTGCTGTAATTCATCCTGGCCTACATGTTCTCTTGGTCCCAGCCCCAGGATGAGAGAGTGCAAAAGGAGAGCAGATGATACAGTGGGAGAGGCACTGTCAAGAAATTTTAATGAAAATAAGAAAAAATTTTGGAGTGAGTTAAACAAGTTAAGAAAGCCTAGGGAAAATATGGATTTGTCAGTTAAAAACAGAGTAGGGGAGTTAGTAGATGGGGAGATGGAGGTATTGGGTAGATGGCGAGAATATTTTGAGGAACTTTTAAATGTTAAGGAAGAAACAGAGGCAGTAATTTCATGCACTGGTCAGGGAGGTATACCATCTTTTAGGAGTGAAGAAGAGCAGAATGTAAGTGTGGGGGAGGTACATGAGGCATTACGTAAAATGAAAGGGGGTAAAGCAGCTGGAACTGATGAGATCATGACAGAAATGTTAAAAGCAGGGGGGGATATAGTGTTGGAGTGGTTGGTACTTTTGTTTAATAAATGTATGAAAGAGAGGAAGGTACCTAGGGATTGGCGGAGAGCATGTATAGTCCCTTTATATAAAGGGAAAGGGGACAAAAGAGACTGTAAAAATTATAGAGGAATAAGCTTACTGAGTATACCAGGAAAAGTGTACGGTAGGGTTATAATTGAAAGAATTAGAGGTAAGACAGAATGTAGGATTGCGGATGAGCAAGGAGGTTTCAGAGTGGGTAGGGGATGTGTAGATCAAGTGTTTACATTGAAGCATATATGTGAACAGTATTTAGATAAAGGTAGGGAAGTTTTTATTGCATTTATGGATTTAGAAAAGGCATATGATAGAGTGGATAGAGGAGCAATGTGGCAGATGTTGCAAGTATATGGAATAGGTGGTAAGTTATTAAATGCTGTAAAGAGTTTTTATGAGGATAGTGAGGCTCAGGTTAGGGTGTGTAGAAGAGAGGGAGACTACTTCCCGGTAAAAGTAGGTCTTAGACAGGGATGTGTAATGTCACCATGGTTGTTTAATATATTTATAGATGGGGTTGTAAAGGAAGTAAATGCTAGGGTGTTCGGGAGAGGGGTGGGATTAAATTTTGGGGAATCAAATTCAAAATGGGAATTGACACAGTTACTTTTTGCTGATGATACTGTGCTTATGGGAGATTCTAAAGAAAAATTGCAAAGGTTAGTGGATGAGTTTGGGAATGTGTGTAAAGGTAGAAAGTTGAAAGTGAACATAGAAAAGAGTAAGGTGATGAGGGTGTCAAATGATTTAGATAAAGAAAAATTGGATATCAAATTGGGGAGGAGGAGTATGGAAGAAGTGAATGTTTTCAGATACTTGGGAGTTGACGTGTCGGTGGATGGATTTATGAAGGATGAGGTTAATCATAGAATTGATGAGGGAAAAAAGGTGAGTGGTGCGTTGAGGTATATGTGGAGTCAAAAAACGTTATCTATGGAGGCAAAGAAGGGAATGTATGAAAGTATAGTAGTACCAACACTCTTATATGGGTGTGAAGCTTGGGTGGTAAATGCAGCAGCGAGGAGACGGTTGGAGGCAGTGGAGATGTCCTGTTTAACCCTTTGACTGTTGAAGGGCCCAATCCTGAAGTGTCTCCTGGTGTCGCAAAATATTCGAAAAAAAAAATTATTTTTTCTTATGAAAATGTTAAGATTATTTTTCTGATTGTTTTAGTCCCAAAAAAAAAATTTTTCCCATCAGTACTTACCGAGATATAGAGGCATGAAGTTTGCAGAAAATGAGCCGCGTATGGCAACAGCGGCGACTGCCGCTCACCCGGTAAACTTTAGTTTACTTGTATTTGAAGGTTTGTTGTTCTTTTCACTATTTTATTTTTTCACATAACTTATGTGGCCTGTGAGACCAAAGTAAGGTGCAATGTACATATATACACTCGTTGTATACAACACAATAAGCACACAAACATAATTATCAATATATTGTTTACAAAACTTGTTTACAAAAACAAACAATACAAAAAATTGTTTATTACTATTGTTCTATAATATATATACCAATATACAGTCACTGAATATATTCCTAGAAGTTCTGCAGCTTGTGGAACTCTGTGAAACATGGTGTCATACACAGTGGTGTTTTACACTCTTACACATAAAATATGGTGTCATACACAGTGGTGTTTTACACTCTTACACATAAAACATGGTGTCATACACAGTGGTGTTTTACACTCTTACACATAAAACATGGTGTCATACACAGTGGTACCACGTTTTACACTCTTACACATAAAACATGGTGTCATCCACAGTGGTGTTTTACACTCTTACACATAAAACATGGTGTCATACACAATGGTGTTTTACACTCTTACACATAAAACATGGTGTCATACACAGTGGTGTTTTACACTCTCACACATAAAACATGGTGTCATACACAATGGTGTTTTACACTCTCACACATAAAATCAGTGTGTGTGCATTTTTGTTGAATTTTTTTTTATGTGCAAAGACAAAACACCTCGTCTGAGCAGTTTTCTTCAAAGTATTAGCAGGCAGTTGTGTTATGTAGTTATCCTAGGTAAATGGTCGTGTGTCATCATTCCTTCCTAATTTCCTTCATTCCTTTCCTACCTGGAGGCTACCTGGAGGGCATTCCACCTCTCTTCCTACATTCCTTCATCTGTCCTTCATTACTTTTTTCCTTCCTTTCATCTAGTCCTTCCTTCATTCCTGCCTTCCCTTCTTGCTTCTGGTTTCTATAATATATATACACATATATAGTCACTAGATACTTTCATAAAACTCCTATTATCACCCTTCAGCAAGCTTGTCTTGTGTGCGAGTATGTGGCTTATAATTGTTTTGAGTCAGGAGTCGGCAGCTGTCAAAATGACATATTGTCTCATTAGTCACTCCCCCTACCGCCTGTCAAAACAATGGGGTCGGATGCTGCTTCCCTCTCCATTCTATCTAATTATCTTTCTCCCTCATTCTATCTCTTTCAATCTGTCTCTCTTTCTGTCTCTCTGTCTATCTCTGTCTCACAGGTACACATAAATACAACTATACATAGTGTAAATTACCTAGGATAACCCAAAAAATCCAGACAAAGTGCTATACTCTGCTTGAAGATGTGAGTAAACGTGATGATGACACAGTCTTGTGGCTCTCTCTGAGACAGAGCTAGACGGATAGACAGGGAGTTTGGCAGACAGACAAATAGACAGACAGACAAATGTTTGTTCGTCGTCATCTTCTCCTCCTCTTCCTCCTTCTCCTCCTCCTTCTCCTTCTCCTTCTCCTTCTCCTCCTTCTCCTCCTCCTCCTCCTCCTTCTTCTCCTTCTCCTCCTCCTCCTCCTCCTCCTCCTCCTCCTCCTCCTCCTCCTCCTCCTCCTCCTCCTCCTGGCTCTTGACAGATAGGCAGCTGCCCCCCTCCCTCCACCCTCGTTTACGCTAATCAAAGGTCAGCTCTTATCAGATGTTATCTCCCCTTATCTTGTCACTGTCATGGGGTGAACTGTTTTCATGCCTCAAGGGAACATATTATTACATATTATTATTATTATGTATTAGGTCTTCTTCTTCTTCTTCTTCTTCTTCTTCTTCTTCTTCTTCTTCTTCTTCTTCTTCTTCTTCTTCTTCTTCTTCTTCTTCTTCTTCTTCTTCTTCTTCTTCTTCTTCTTCTCCTCCTCCTCCTCCTCCTCCTCCTCCTCCTCCTCCTCCTCCTCCTCCTCCTCCTCCTCCTCCTCCTCATCCTCCTCCTCCTCCTCCTCCTCCTCCTCCTCCTCCTCCTCCTCCTCCTCCTCCTCCTCCTCCTCCTCCTCCTCCTCCTCCTCCTCCTCCTCCTCCTACTCCTCCTCCTCCTCCTCCTCCTCCTCCTCCTCCTCCTCCTCCTCCTCCTCCTCCTCCTCCTCCTCCTCCTCCTCCTCCTCGTTCTTTTCGTCCTCCTCCTCGTTCTCTTCCTCGTCCTCCTGCTCGTTCTCCTCTTCCTCCTCCTTCCTCCTCCTCCTCCCTCCTTCCTCCTCCTCCTCCCTCCTCCTCCCTCTTCCTTCTCCTCCCTCCTCCTCCTCCCTCCTCCTCCCTCCTTCTTCCTCCTCCTCCCTCCTTCTTCCTCCTCCTCCCTCCTTCTTCCTCCTCCCTCCTTCCTTCCTCTTCCTCCTCCTCTTCTTCCTCCTCCTCTTCTTCCTCCTCCTCTTCTTCCTCCTCCTCTTCCTCCTCCTCCACCTCCTCCATTGCTTTTGGTCTCAAACTCCTCGAAATCATGAAATTGATCTTCATTGACACTTCCATCTGTGTTAGAGCATCACTTGGGAAGAGAAGAGTCCCAGATTTGCAGGGAAGTCACATATTTCTTACCGCTAGACATGCTGAAAAAGGACGACTGAAATGGTATTCCCACAATGCACCACTGGCTCCCCGATTTTTTTTATATGGTGCACACTGACCATGGAGACCCATTCTCTCACATGTGGGCCTACCAGCTTTCTCCTGCTTGATTTGAAGCCGCTAGAATTTATGCGTATAGATATGTCAAACACGGTATCTCCTATGACGTACATATACGACCGCGACAGTCAAAGGGTTAAGGGCAATGTGTGGTGTAAATATTATGCAGAAAATTCGGAGTGTGGAAATTAGGAGAAGGTGTGGAGTTAATAAAAGTATTAGTCAGAGGGCAGAAGAGGGGTTGTTGAGGTGGTTTGGTCATTTAGAGAGAATGGATCAAAGTAGAATGACATGGAAAGCATATAAATCTATAGGGGAAGGAAGGCGGGGTAGGGGTCGTCCTCGAAAGGGTTGGAGAGAGGGGGTAAAGGAGGTTTTGTGGGCAAGGGGCTTGGACTTCCAGCAAGCGTGCATGAGCATGTTAGATAGGAGTGAATGGAGATGAATGGTACTTGGGACCTGACGATCTGTTGGAGTGTGAGCAGGGTAATATTTAGTGAAGGGATTCAGGGAAACCGGTTATTTTCATATAGTCGGACTTGAGTCCTGGAAATGGGAAGTACAATGCCTGCACTTTAAAGGAGGGGTTTGGGATATTGGCAGTTTGGAGGGATATGTTGTGTATCTTTATATGTGTATGCTTCTAGACTGTTGTATTCTGAGCACCTCTGCAAAAACAGTGATAATGTGCGAGTGTGGTGAAAGTGTTGAATGATGATGAAAGTATTTTCTTTTTGGGGATTTTCTTTCTTTTTTTGGGTCACCCTGCCTCGGTGGGAGACGGCCGACTTGTTTAAAAAAAAAAAAAAAAAAAATATGCTTCTAAGCTGTTGCGTTCTGAGCACCTCTGCAAAAACAGTGATTATGTGTGAGCGAGGTGAAAGAGTTGAATGATGATGAAAGTATTTTCTTTTTGGGGATTTTCTTTCTTTTTGGGTCACCCTGCCTCGGTGGGAAATGGCCGACTTGTTGAAAAAAAAAAAAATTCTCCCACTACAACTGAAATTTCACACTGGAGGATAGGTAACGAAATGAGGGAGGGATTTTATGGGCTACAAGCTGCCAACCCCCACAGGCATAATGTGAGCACATTCCAAAGAATTCTAATCAGAACTCTTTGTAGTTTGAATTATTTTATCATCATCATATTGCAGCATTCATGATGGTGAAATTTTAGTTGTTTTCTGAAGCAACAGTAGGGTTTATTACAAACCAGAACGTAATACTAATTATGAAGGAATTAATGTTCATGCCTCAGGCCTGTATGTTAGCATTTCGTCGCCTCTATAATTCCTTCCAGCTCACACTGTTACATTAGCAATACAGTTTTGTAATTTTTTTTAATAAGACTGTGAAGTTGTATAAAAAATGTTAGCCAAGAACTGAGTTAACATTTGAGTTATTCAAAATGTGATTAGGGAGTAGCTTAGAGGCTTATCAAAAGCCTAGGACACAGAATGAATGCCAATAGCACAAGTAATGTGCCCACTAGCAGTCTACAACCCATAGGTATAGTTTTAAATTTTTGTTTGTACTAACAAATCCTAAGTAGGTTGGTAGACATAAGCCGCCCAGGGAGGTACTACCGTCCTGCCAAGAGAGTGTAAAACAGAAGCCTGTAATTGTTTTGCATGATGGTAGGATTATTCTGTCTCATAAACATGCAAGATTTCAAATGCATTTTGCTGCTTCTACTTACACTTAGATCACACTTCACATGCATGTTTTTTTTTTTCAACAAACCGGCCGTATCCCACCAAGGCAGGGTGGCCCAAAAAGAAAAACAAACGTTTCTCTTTTTAAATTTAGTAATATATACAGGAGAAGGGGTTACTAGCCCCTTGCCCCCGGCATTTTAGTCGCCTCTTACAACATGCATGGCTTATGGAGGAAGAATTCTGTTCCACTTCCCCATGGAGATAAGAGGAAATAAACAAGAACTAGAAAGAAAGTAGCAGAAAACCCAGAGGAGTGTGTATATATATGCTTGTACATGTATGTGTAATGTAACCTAAGTGTAAGTAGAAGTAGCAAGACGTACCTGAAATCTTGCATGTTTATGAGACAGAAAAAAGACACCAGCAATCCTACCATCATGTAAAACAATTACAGGTTTCTGTTTTACACTCGCTTGGCAGGACGGTAGTACCTCCCAGGGCGGTTGCTGTCTTCCAACCTACTACCTAGGACACATGCATGTACAAGCACATATTATACACACCCCTCTGAGTTGTCTTCTATTTTCTTGCTAGTCTTGTTCTTATTTATTTCCTGTTATCTCCATGGGGAAGTGGAACAGAATTCTTCCTTTGTAAACCACATGTGTCATAAGAGGCAACTAAAATGCCAAGGGCAAAGGGCTAGTAACCACTTCTCCTGTATACTTTACTAAATTTAAAAAGAGAAATTTTTGTTTTTCTTTTTGGGCCACCTTGATTGGATACAGCCGGTTTGTTGAAAGAAGATCAACACAAATGTGAAAACATCTCAATATATGTTACCTGGCACCTAGGTTGACATTGGGAGTTGTGTAAAGTATTATTGGGGGCAATAGTTGGCCTATTGCAATCTTAGAATCTGTAAGAGTTGTTTTAATTCATTTATTGTCTGGAGCAGAGGTAATACACTCGTTGCATACCCTTGGGGTCAGTAGTCTGCTGAATATTAGGTACACAGTGTTCTTGAAATACTCCATGCTGAATACAGTCATGCATGTATGTGAAATTTTAGTTTCTTCATATCATTTTCCTATGAAAGTTTTGTGCATCAGTTTTTCTTTATATGAAGAGGAATAGAATTATGTTCAGTTGGGTAAAAATTAGTTTATTTCTGTATTAAAATGCATCTCTTTATTTAGTTTGTGGACTCAGAATAATTATTACTCTATTACACATAAGTATCTTTTCATATCATATTGGAATTTTGTTTTAATTTATCAAGGTTGATTCATAGTTTAGTTTTATGAAACAATAATTAACTGTTATATATAGAATAATACTTATGTCCCTAATAGATATAATTCTTTTGATTTATAGAATGTTTTACTGAGTGTTTTATCATTGGATGAAAACGTTCTCACAATTTCCAGGACCCGTTGTTTGATAGTGACTTTGAATTTTGGTTGGAGGAGGAATACAAATTCCTCAATGTTGCTGTTTGGAGTAGAAACATTTCCTCATCAAAGCAAGATAGTGACTCAGGGTCTTTTGATAAATGTAAAGAGAGTAAGGATAAAAGTAAATCCAAAGAAAATGAAAAAGAAAGAAAAAGGAGTAGAGAAAGTGATAAGTTAAAAACACGTGATGACAAAGCGACAGCAGGTCTGACTGATGACACACTTATGGGTTATGTGAACATCCCACTCATATCTCTGATTCCTGAGACAACTCTTAACACCCAGGGTCATGTTATAAAAATACTGACTCTGAACCCTCCACAGCCAAAGTGTCCTGAAGTGTCTTCAGACCCTCTAATTCCACATAAAGGTTTCAACCCTAGTTTGTGCTATGGGGACATGATGCTTTCACTTACTTACCAACCCCAAGACAGGTAAGTGCTTTTAAGTTAAGGGTTCTTGTTTATTTTGTGTTGTGCTTTTTTTTTTATCTTACTACTCTTCCATACTTCATAATGGTACTTGCATAGTAGATGTTTTTAGTGCCACTTTCCTTCCTATTTTTTCATACATGTTTTATGAATTTAATGCTCTCTCTTGAATTAAACTGTGACATCTTTCTTTGAGTTAGTGCAATAGTTTTGTTACATGTGTCATCTCTTATGGCTTTTTTATATTATAAATCCTTTGTGATGTTGAAAAAAGCACAGTGAAACCTCTCATTAATGGACTAATAAGGGAGTGCATGTATGATAATGCCGATTGTCCACAACTCCCGAATTATGAAATTAGTATTTCATGATTGTCCAGTTGTTGTCTGAAGTAGTGGACTTGGTACTCTGATGCAGAAAACATCTGGACATTATGGATACAGGTATTGTAATCTGTAGTACAGTACTACTGTATTGTATCCTGTAGCACTATGGTACTGTAATCTGTAGCACTACAGTACACTGTACTGTATAGTAATTTTATATTACTCTGTGTAATTTATAGTAATTTTACTTTTCATGGTGGAGAGATGAAGTGTAAACTGCTGTGATTAATAGTGGTGACTCAAATTAACTTCTATTTTTAGTCAGAGGAGCTGTCAAGCTCTTCTTTATTTGTTTATACTTGGCCCGATACTTCAGAAAACAAAAGCACACTGTTGCTTTGGACAAAATGTGGAATTACAGACTTTTCTCCATTTTGCCTGATAATTAGAGCTTTCGTCCATCCAAAGTTTTTTGTCTGAGATTTCCGAAATCTATTAATGAATGGTTTTACTGTATTGTTATATGTATGTATGTATGTATTTATGTGTATGTATGTATGTATGTATGTATGTATGTATGTATGTATGGTGTCTTTTTTCTGTCTCATAAACATACAAGATAACAAATATATCTTGCTGCTTTTACTTACACTTAGGTCACACTACACATGCATGTACATGTTTGTGTATACACGCTCATCTGAGTTTTCTTTGATTTTTTCTTAATAGTTCTTGTTCTTATTTTTCCTGTCATATCCATGAGGAAGTGGTATGAGAATCTTTCCTCCGTAAGCCATGCGTGTTGTAAAAGTCAACTAAAATGCTGGGAGCAATGGGCTAGTAACCCCTTTTCCCATATAGCTTACTAAAAGATAGAAAAAGAAAACCTTGAAGTTGCATGGATGTAGTATGAATGATAAGAATGAGGTGATTGTGGATGTACAAGAGTGTAGTGGTACCAACACTCTTATATGGGTGTGAAGCATGGGTTGTAGATGTTGCAGCAAAGAGGAGGCTGGAGGCAGTGGAGATGTCATGTCTAAGGGCAGTGTGTAGTGTAAATATTATACAGAGAATTCGGGGCATGGGAATTATGAGGTGTGGAGTTACAAAAAGTATTATTCAGAGGGCTGAGGAAAGGTTGTTGAAGTGGTGGTCATTTAGAGAGGATGGAGCAAAATAGGATGACTTAGACTCTAAGTCATCCTATTAGAGGGTGTATGAATCTGTAATGCAGGAGAGGAAGGGTAGGGGCATCCTTGTAAAGGATGGAGGGAGGGGGTGAAAGGGGTTTTGTGTGCAAGGGGCTTGGACATACAGCAGGCATGTGTGAGCATGTTAAATAGGAGTGAATGGCAATGAATGGTTTTGGACCATTTACCAAGTCTAAATGTGACCTTGTAAATGGTCCTCTCTCTTGTAAGCTCCTCTCTCTTGTAAGCTCCTCTCTCTTGTGTGTGGGTTATTTGTGTATTGTTCCAGTCACTGTATTGTGCCTTTTTGTTCTTTATGGTTCAGAAGTACTACACAGTGCTATTGATAATATAAGTGATTTTGATTAGTATTTGTATATTTGTTGCTTCAATTTTACCCTTTTTTAGAATTGCATGTAATGCTATTATTTTAATTAACTAAATACATATTGCATCTTTTCCCAGATGTGAGGCTATTGGCAGGGGAAGTCTTGATAAAAATGCAATCTCAGAAGATGAAAGCCTTACTGATGGAACAGTTTCGGAGGAAGATGATGTGTTAGGTGTGCAGGAGATTGTGGAGGATCGTAACCATGATTTCAAGAGAACTCACTTCCACTCGGCTACACAGTGTGATTTTTGTAAGAAAAAGGTAGAGTACACACATTTTTGTTGTACAACTGGGTTTATTTTCTCCATGAAGTAATGTCTAAGAATGCTTAGTGATCTCAATGGTCAAAGGACTTTTTAGATTTAACAACTTCCTTCCTTTCTTGAAGCACAGTAATGTCATTTTACTCAAGCCTCATCAATCATCAAAGAAATGCTTACAATTTATTTTTCTTGAAGTAAGAGATATTTTAATAGGCTATATTTTAGCTTTATTCATCTTTATCACAATCCTGGTTGACAGTTATTTATATTGTAAACTACTTCATCAAAACTTGTTACAATATTGAAGAATCCTCTGTATTATAGAAATCCTGTACGTATTGGTAAAAATGGTATATGAGGCTGTCAGGCTGTCGAAATAAAAAAATGCAAAAACTAGGACGTTTTATTGGAAACATTTTAGTTCTGCTACCTTAGTCACTCCAAATATACAGATGGGTAGGAAGATTATATAACCAGGAAAGCAACTGAGTCACTGTGAGATTTCAATCACTAAATCTCACTGCCATTCAGGTGTTTTCCTGAGTATATAATCTCATTACTCCATTTTATCAAGTGTATGACCAGACATTAAACATTCATATTGAGCCTTTATCTGGCCAGATTTTTTGTCTATTGCAGCAGATGTCCACTTTTTTGGGAGGTCCATTTTATTAGACATTTACTCTAACTGGTTTTTCTGTTTACTTTTAGATCTGGTTGAAAGATGCTTACCAGTGTGGAGAGTGTGGTATAATTTGTCATAAGAAATGTATGGTAAAATGTGAACAAGAAACTGTTTGTGATGCTGGCGGACTTCGATATAGAGATTCTTCAAGAAGTGATCCCCGAGATGGCCGGGACAACAAAGAAATGCCACCAGAAATTATAACAACAGCTGCAGTGGGTACATGGGGAGAAAATGGCAGCCCAGGAAATACTCCGCCTGTGTCACCCCAGGTAAGTAATTCTCATTACAGTACCTAATATGTTGAATGAGCTTTCATTTCATAGTTGTTAAATGCCTACAGTCATTGTTTCTAGTAAAATTCCAACTTAAGGAATTTGTCCTTTAAGTATCTTAGTGTCATTGATATTGAAAGATTTACTTTGACTACATTGCTGTAAATATTAGTCCATCTAATGAGAAATACACCTGTACCCCCTCCACCCCAAAAAAAATCTTTCACTTCTTGTCTGTATGATTTATGAGTTTGAGCTTTACTACATTTTTATTCTTTTATAATCATGTAAAGTAAATTTTCTCATTGGTGTCTTAATAGTGAAGTATGTAGTACTGTCTTTAGATTTAACCAGTTTGTTTTCTTTCATGAAAACTCAAATGCAGATAGTTTATGTAATGTATATGTTATCATAAGTGTTTGTTGATTAAAATATTCTGTATATTACTTGAATTATAACTAAAATTGTATATTCATGTGTTAGTAAATTAGAAAAACTCTTATCTGAGTAATAAATGTTTCATTTTGGTTATTTTTATGTTAAAAACATTGGATTTATGAAGGATGAGGTTAATCATAGAATTGATGAGGGAAAAAAGGTGAGTGGTACATTGAGGTATATGTGGAGTCAAAAAACATTATCTATGGAGGCAAAGAAGGGAATGTATGAAAGTATAGTAGTACCAACACTCTTATATGGGTGTGAAGCTTGGGTGGTAAATGCAGCAGCGAGGAGGCGGTTGGAGGCAGTGGAGATGTCCTGTCTAAGGGCAATGTGTGGTGTAAATATTATGCAGAAAATTTGGAGTGTGGAAATTAGGAAAAGGTGTGGAGTTAATAAAAGTATTAGTCAGAGGGCAGAAGAGGGGTTGTTGAGGTGGTTTGGTCATTTAGATAGAATGGATCAAAGTAGAATGACATGGAAAGCATATAAATCTGTAGGGGAAGGAAGGCTAGGTAGGGGTCGTCCTCGAAAGGGTTGGAGAGAGGGGGTAAAGGAGGTTTTGTGGGCAAGGGGCTTGGACTTCCAGCAAGCGTGTGTGAGCGTGTTAGATAGGAGTGAATGGAGACGAATGGTACTTGGGACCTGACGATCTGTTGGAGTGTGAGCAGGGTAATATTTAGTGAAGGGATTCAGGGAAACCAGTTATTTTCATATAGTCGGACTTGAGTCCTGGAAATGGGAAGTACAATGCCTGCACTTTAAAGGAGGGGTTTGGGATATTGGCAGTTTGGAGGGATATGTATCTTTATATGTATATGCTTCTAAACTGTTGTATTCTGAGCACCTCTGCAAAAACAGTGATTATGTGTGAGTGTGGTGAAAGTGTTGAATGATGATGAAAGCATTTTCTTTTTGGGGATTTTCTTTCTTTATTGGGTCACCCTGCCTCGGTGGGAGACGGTCGACTTGTTGAAAAAAAACAAAAAAAATTGCTCATCATGTTAAGTTAGATAATGTAATCCACAAACTCCTATTATTTTTACACCATAACCATGTCATTGGAGTATAAGTGATACACAAGATTTGTGGAAGATACTGTAATATTTAAAGTAATTTATTTTTTTGTATAACAAAATTTGAGTGAAACTATTACAATTGTATTCTTACATTCAACATAGTGAAAAGATTTGAACTTGTATACTTTATTTCTTGTAAACTTTGTATCCATTGGGTTTTGCCTTATAAAAGTGTGTCATTAATGATATTACATCTTAACTCTCTCTTCTCCATGTCAGATACAGTACACTGTGCATAGTCTGTGATCAGTTTCTTCATGATTTTTTTTTTTCTGGAATTCTTTTTTTTATGACACCTAGGTTATCCTATGTGAATCATGCAAATCTGAGTAGAAATAAGCAGGGGAGGGGAAGAAATTAATACTGTACTAGATTAAGTAAGTAAGTTTATTCAGGTATACACAAATACAGTTACATAGAATTATTATACATAACAGCAAAAAAGTCAGACAGAGTGACTTATTTCCATTGGGGTCCTTTTACCTTATTATTATAATATAAAGGTTATAATATTTTCTTATTATTCTATAATGAAGATAACATCTTATTATCATACTAAAAGACTATCTACTACACGAGGGTCATTAAGACTATCTACAATACGAGGGTCATTACTAGGAATAAGGTAAAATTTACACATATGTTAGCTAAAAAATAGAAAATCATTCCCCTCCCTTTCTGTAGCTACATTCATCAGACACCTTTTGACACTCTTCTTGAACTGGTTCATGCTATGACTGGCTTTGACATGTGCGGGTAGTCTGTTTCATTCCTTTATTGCTGTACAATAAAAGGTGTTTGAAGCCTGGCCAATGACTGTGGGTACTACAAAGTTGTGCTCTCTCCCCCTAGTACTATGATTGCTTTGGTTCCCAACCTTGACAAAATTGACAGCAAGATATTCTGGACACTGTGAGCAATTTTATAAACATGATTTTGCTTCAGTTGTTTTACTCTGTCTTCAACATTC
This sequence comes from Cherax quadricarinatus, assembly GCF_038502225.1. Classification (NCBI taxonomy): domain Eukaryota; kingdom Metazoa; phylum Arthropoda; class Malacostraca; order Decapoda; family Parastacidae; genus Cherax; species Cherax quadricarinatus. The sequence continues at coordinate 10,489,173 of NC_091300.1, forward strand.
AGCATATCGAACTGCTGTAATTCATCCTGGCCTACATGTTTTCTTGGTCCCAGCCCCAGGATGAATCTTACGATTTTGTTTTGGGTGATTTGCAGTCTATCTTTCAGTTTTTTTGCCAAGGCAGAGTACCATGAAGAGCAAGCGTAATCCATATGGCATTGTATAAGGGCTAGACTAGGGTCATGCGAGCCTCAGTAGGTAGACACTGTGCTTGTCTATACAGGAACTTCAGTCTGGCATTCGCTTTCTTTACTACACTGTTCCCTATCAATTCTCCTGACTTAGAGCATGCTTTGCTGCATCACTCACTTGCATCTAACACCCTAAAAAAATGGAATTCTGGCAAAAAAAATAAAAGGGAAAAATGACATCTCTGTTCTCTTACTACCAGCTTATATGCTAACTTAACAGTATTATTTTCATAGGAACTCTCATCTTTGGATTTTTCTTCTTTTCCCATTTCCTTTATAAGTTTTTTATTTATTGCATTTCATCATATTACTCAGCCTATTGGTATGGCACTGTGAATGATGTGCAAGTTGCTCAGTCAGGTTAACACTGTTGAATCCGGCTAGGAACTGGATGGGTGATCACATTGACACAGCTTCACCTATGACTAAGGGAGGACCTGAATAAGCCTCAGGCTTCCTGTCTCCAAGAGTGTGGAAGAAGGTAATATTTGCATTATTAATCCAGAGGTAATCCAAGAAATCTAAGCAGTATAGCATATTTTCTAAGTGACACTTCTCCAGGATATGACCCATAATAGCTGACTTATTCCTAGGTGCTTCTTTATTGGTAAGTGAACATGCATAGCAGTGATATGGAGATTCACTTTTACTTCTCTCCCCACCGGAATGTAACTCGGGTCCTGTTGGCTGCATGGTGACTGTTCTACCACTGAGCTACAAGTTACTATAACTACTAGTGTAACTTAATGCAAACTTCTCACGTCTTATTTCCTCAGCCATATAAATTTATAAATTTAATTTGGGATTTCTTTCAGTTTTTCCTGAGGTAGCTACTTTAAGAGCTGCTACTGCTGCTCTTTTTTTTTTCTGCATCAACCACCTCCCGTCTAGGTAGGACAAACCAAAGAAGATAACAGCTAAGGGTATTTAACCCTTTGAGGGTCCAGAGGCCAAATCTCAGAGTGACAGCCAGGGTCCAAGAATTTTAAAAAAAAATTTTTTGTTATTTTTTCTTACGAAATGCTAGAGAATCTTTTTCTGACGGCAATAAAACAAAAATTGTGAAATTTGATGGAAATTTGATGAAATTATGCTCTTGCGAATTTTGTTGCATCAGCGATATTTATGCACCAGCCAACTGTTTCAACTGCCCAGTAAAGTGATTGGAAATTGATAATTTGGCCAATAAGTTAAAAATATTCCAATTTCAAAATAGGGTCCAGAATAAACAATACAGGCATTCCTGGCACTAACATTTCCTCTGTTCATTAGTTTTGTTTTAAGACTTTACAAACGAATTTCATTTTGATTTTTTATTCACATAAAGAATTTTTATTCACACCAAAAAATAGAAGATTTACTGTTATGCAATATTGTAATAATTTTATAAATAATATTTTATAAATAATAATATCGTGGATGTAGTGCGGATGACAAGAAACAGATGATTGCTGATGTTATGAATGAAAAGAAGTTGGATGTCCTGGCCCTAAGCGAAACAAAGCTGAAGGGGGTAGGGGAGTTTCGGTGGGGGGAAATAAATGGGATTAAATCTGGAGTATCTGAGAGAGTTAGAGCAAAGGAAGGGGTACCAGTAATGTTGAAGGATAAGTTATGGAAGGAGAAAAGAGAATATGAATGTGTAAATTCAAGAATTATGTGGATTAAAGTAGTGGATAAAGTGGATAGGTAGTAGGTTGGTAGACAGCAACCACCCAGGGAAGTACTACCGTCCTGCCAGATGACTGTGAAACAGAAACCTGTAACTGTTTTGCATGATGGTAGGATTGCTGGTTTCTTTTTCTGTCTCATAAACACGCTAGATAACAGGGATATCTTGCTACTCCTACTTACACTTTGGTCACACTTCACAGACACGCACATGCATATATATATATACATACATCTAGGTTTTTCTCCTTTTTCTAAATAGCTCTTGTTCCTCTTTATTTCTTCTATTGTCCATGGGGAAGTGGAAAAGAATCTTTCCTCCGTAAGCCATGCGTGTCGTATGAGGCGACTAAAATGCCGGGAGCAATGGGCTAGTAACCCCTTCTCCTGTAGACATTTACTAAAAAAGAGAAGAAGAAAAACTTTATAAAACTGGGATGCTTAAATGTGCGTGGATGTAGTGCGGATGACAAGAAACAGATGATTGCTGATGTTATGAATGAAAAGAAGTTGGATGTCCTGGCCCTAAGCGAAACAAAGCTGAAGGGGGTAGGGGAGTTTCGGTGGGGGGAAATAAATGGGATTAAATCTGGAGTATCTGAGAGAGTTAGAGCAAAGGAAGGGGTAGCAGTAATGTTGAATGATCAGTTATGGAAGGAGAAAAGAGAATATGAATGTGTAAATTCAAGAATTATGTGGATTAAAGTAAAGGTTGGATGCGAGAAGTGGGTCATAATAAGCGTGTATGCACCTGGAGAAGAGAGGAATGCAGAGGAAAGAGAGAGATTTTGGGAGATGTTAAGTGAATGTATAGGAGCCTTTGAACCAAGTGAGAGAGTAATTGCAGTAGGGGACCTGAATGCTAAAGTAGGAGAAACTTTTAGAGAGGGTGTGGTAGGTAAGTTTGGGGTGCCAGGTGTAAATGATAATGGGAGCCCTTTGATTGAACTTTGTATAGAAAGGGGTTTAGTTATAGGTAATACATATTTTAAGAAAAAGAGGATAAATAAGTATACAAGATATGATGTAGTGCGAAATGACAGTAGTTTGTTGGATTATGTATTGGTAGATAAAAGACTGTTGAGTAGACTTCAGGATGTACATGTTTATAGAGGGGCCACAGATATATCAGATCACTTTCTAGTTGTAGCTACACTGAGAGTAAAAGGTAGATGGGATACAAGGAGAATAGAAGCATCAGGGAAGAGAGAGTTGAAGGTTTATAAACTAAAAGAGGAGGCAGTTAGGGTAAGATATAAACAGCTATTGGAGGATAGATGGGCTAATGAGAGCATAGGCAATGGGGTCAAAGAGGTATGGGGTAGGTTTAAAAATGTAGTGTTAGAGTGTTCAGCAGAAGTTTGTGGTTACAGGAAAGTGGGTGCGGGAGGGAAGAGGAGCGATTGGTGGAATGATGATGTGAAGAGAGTAGTAAGGGAGAAAAAGTTAGCATATGAGAAGTTTTTACAAAGTAGAAGTGATGCAAGGAGGGAAGAGGATATGGAGAAAAAGAGAGAGGTTAAGAGAGTGGTGAAGCAATGTAAAAAGAGAGCAAATGAGAGAGTGGGTGAGATGTTATCAACAAATTTTGTTGAAAATAAGAAAAAGTTTTGGAGTGAGATTAATAAGTTAAGAAAGCCTAGAGAACAAATGGATTTGTCAGTTAAAAATAGGAGAGGAGAGTTATTAACCCTTTGAGGGTCGACAGGCCCTCTCCGAAACTCGTTCTCAGGGTCGGCCAAATTTAAAAAAAAAAAAATTATTTTCTCTTATGAAAAGATAGAGAATCTTTTCCCGATCATAAAGACACCAAAAGCTTGAAATTTGATAGAAAACTTATGGAATTATGCTCTCGCAAAGTTAGCGGTCTCGGCAATGTTTACGCATCGGCGATTTTGCGCACTTTGAGCCCCATTTTCGGCCAATTTCACTGTACTAGTCGACAAAAAACATGAATATTTCGCTAGAACTCCATTTTTTTTTCGAATGGGTGCAAGAAACTACCCATTTATGAAATTCAACTATCCAGTACAGTGGTCAGAATTTAGCAATTTTGCCAATTTCACACAAATTTCAAAAGATGCCAATTTCCGAATAGGGTCCAGAATAAACAAGAAAGACATTCCTGGCACTAAAATGACATTTCCTCTAGTCATTAGTCACGTCTCAAGGCCCCTCTTATATTCTTTTGCTTTCCACTTTGAATTTTTATTTTCACAAAAAATATAAGATATACTGTTATGCAGACTACTGCATTAGTGTAAAAAATGGTATAAATATTATTGGTGCACTTGTGAAAGAATATTAGACTCACCAGTTGACGTGTATTGCACGCTTGGCACGATTTGTTTACTTTTGAAGTTTGGTAAAAATCGAACATTTCTGCTACTTTGAGCTCAATTTCAAGGCACCTTTCATTGTAAAACCAGGCAAAATCATCTCAATTTCTGTAATATGTCTTCCATTCTATAAAATGAGACCAAGAAAACTAGAATACAACAATAAATACCATAGGAAAATACACTGCAAAGTCGTTGATTTATTAAAAAAAAATGGTCAAAGTTTTTTTTTTTCTCATTATGCACTGTGTGCTGCAGGATTTTTTTCAGACTGTGCACACTGACCACATAGACCCATTCTTTCATATGAAGGCCTACCAGCTTTCTCCCACTAGATTTGAGGCCGCTAGAATTTACGAGTACTAGTACGTCAAAAACCCCTACGCGTAAGACGTACTAGTACGACCAAAACCCTCAAAGGGTTAAATGGAGAGTTAGAGGTATTGGGAAGATGGAGGGAATATTTTGAGGAATTGTTAAATGTTGATGAAGATAGGGAAGCTGTGATTTCGTGTATAGGGCAGGGAGTAACAACATCTTGTAGGAGTGAGGAAGAGCCAGTTGTGAATGTGGGGGAAGTTCGTGAGGCAGTAGGTAAAATAAAAGGGGGTAAGGCAGCCGGGATTGATGGGATAAAGATAGAAATGTTAAAAGCAGGTGGGGATATAGTTTTGGAGTGGTTGGTGCAATTATTTAATAAATGTATGGAAGAGGGTAAGGTACCTAGGGATTGGGAGAGAGCATGCATAGTTCCTTTGTATAAAGGCAAAGGGGATAAAAGAGAGTGCAAAAATTATAGGGGGATAAGTCTGTTGAGTATACCTGGCAAAGTGTATGGTAGAGTTATTATTGAAAGAATTAAGAGTAAGACGGAGAATAGGATAGCAGATGAACAAGGAGGCTTTAGGAAAGGTAGGGGGTGTGTGGACCAGGTGTTTACAGTGAAACATATAAGTGAACAGTATTTAGATAAGGCTAAAGAGGTCTTTGTGGCATTTATGGATTTGGAAAAGGCGTATGACAGGGTGGATAGGGGGGCAATGTGGCAGATGTTGCAGGTGTATGGTGTAGGAGGTAGGTTACTGAAAGCAGTGAAGAGTTTTTACGAGGATAGTGAGGCTCAAGTTAGAGTATGTAGGAAAGAGGGAAATTATTTCCCAGTAAAAGTAGGCCTTAGACAAGGATGTGTGATGTCACCGTGGTTGTTTAATATATTTATAGATGGGGTTGTAAGAGAAGTAAATGCGAGGGTCTTGGCAAGAGGCGTGGAGTTAAAAGATAAAGAATCACACACAAAGTGGGAGTTGTCACAGTTGCTCTTTGCTGATGACACTGTGCTCTTGGGAGATTCTGAAGAGAAGTTGCAGAGATTGGTGGATGAATTTGGTAGGGTGTGCAAAAGAAGAAAATTGAAAGTGAATACAGGAAAGAGTAAGGTTATGAGGATAACAAAAAGATTAGGTGATGAAAGACTGGATATCAGATTGGAGGGAGAGAGTATGGAGGAGGTGAATGTATTCAGATATTTGGGAGTGGACGTGTCAGCGGATGGGTCTATGAAAGATGAGGTGAATCATAGAATTGATGAGGGGAAAAGGGTGAGTGGTGCACTTAGGAGTCTGTGGAGACAAAGAACTTTGTCCTTGGAGGCAAAGAGGGGAATGTATGAGAGTATAGTTTTACCAACGCTCTTATATGGGTGTGAAGCATTTGTGATGAATGTTGCAGCGAGGAGAAGGCTGGAGGCAGTGGAGATGTCATGTCTGAGGGCAATGTGTGGTGTGAATATAATGCAGAGAATTCGCAGTTTGGAAGTTAGGAGGAGGTGCGGGATTACCAAAACTGTTGTCCAGAGGGCTGAGGAAGGGTTGTTGAGGTGGTTCGGACATGTGGAGAGAATGGAGCGAAACAGAATAACTTCAAGAGTGTATCAGTCTGTAGTGGAAGGAAGGCGGGGTAGGGGTCGGCCTAGGAAAGGTTGGAGAGAGGGGGTAAAGGAGGTTTTGTGTGCGAGGGGCTTGGACTTCCAGCAGGCATGCGTGAGCGTGTTTGATAGGAGTGAATGGAGACGAATGGTTTTTAATACTTGACGTGCTGTTGGAGTGTGAGCAAAGTAACATTTATGAAGGGGTTCAGGGAAACCAGCAGGCCAGACTTGAGTCCTGGAGATGGGAAGTACAGTGCCTGCACTCTGAAGGAGGGGTGTTAATGTTGCAGTTTAAAAACTGTAGTGTAAAGCACCCTTCTGGCAAGACAGTGATGGAGTGAATGATGGGGAAAGTTTTTCTTTTTCGCGCCACCCTGCCTTGGTGGAAATCGGCCAGTGTGATAATAAAAAATAATAATAAAGTAAAGGTTGGATGCGAAAAGTGGGTCATAATAAGCGTGTATGCACCTGGAGAAGAGAGGAATGTAGTGGAGAGAGAGAGATTTTGGGAGATGTTAAGTGAATGTATAGGAGCCTTTGAACCAAGTGAGAGAGTAATTATGGTAGGGGATCTGAATGCTAAAGTAGGAGAAACTTTTAGAGAGGGTGTGGTAGGTAAGTTTGGGGTGCCAGGTGTAAATGATAATGGGAGCCCTTTGATTGAACTTTGTATAGAAAGGGGTTTAGTTATAGGTAATACATATTTTAAGAAAAAGAGGATAAATAAGTATACAAGATATGATGTGGGGCAAAATGACAGTAGTTTGTTGGATTATGTATTGGTAGATAAAAGTCTGTTGAGTGGACATCAGGATGTACATGTTTATAGAGGGGCCACAGATATATCAGATCACTTTCTAGTTGTAGCTACACTGAGAGTAAAAGGTAGATGGGGTACAAGGAGAATAGAAGCATCAGGAAAGAGAGAAGTGAAGGTTTATAAACTAAAAGAGGAGGGAGTTAGGGTAAGATATAAACAGCTATTGGAGGATAGATGGGCTAATGAGAGCATAGGCAATGGGGTCGAAGAGGTATGGGGTAGGTTTAAAAATGTAGTGTTAGAGTGTTCAGCAGAAGTTTGTTGTTTATTGTTAAGTCGGTGCGGGAGGAAAGAGGAGCGATTGGTGGAATGATGATGTAAAGAGAGTAGTAAGGGAGAAAAAGTTAGCATATGAGAAGTTTTTACAAAGTAGAAGTGGTGCAAGGAGGGAAGAGTATATGGAGAAAAAGAGAGAGGTTAAGAGAGTGGTGAAGCAATGTAAAAAGAGAGCAAATGAGAGAGTGGGTGAGATGTTATCAACAAATTTTGTTGAAAATAAGAAAAAGTTTTGGAGTGAGATTAACAAGTTAAGGAAGCCTAGAGAACAAATGAATTTGTCAGTTAAAAATAGGAGAGGAGAGTTATTAAATGGAGAGTTAGAGGTACAGTGGACCCCCGGTTAACGATATTTTTTCACTCCAGAAGTATGTTCAGGTGCCAGTACTGACCGAATTTGTTCCCATAAGAAATATTGTGAAGTAGATTAGTCCATTTCAGACCCCCAAACATATACGTACAAACGCACTTACATAAATACACTTACATAATTGGTCACATTCGGAGGTAATCGTTATGCGGGGGTCCACTGTATTGGGAAGATGGAGGGAATATTTTTGAGGAATTGTTAAATGTTGATGAAGATAGGGAAGCTGTGATTTCGTGTATAGGGCAAGGAATAATAACATCTTGTAGGAGTGAGGAAGAGCCAGTTGTGAGTGTGGGAGAAGTTCATGAGGCAGTAGGTAGAATGAAAGGGGGTAAGGCAGCCGGGATTGATGGAATAAAGATAGAAATGTTAAACGCAGGTGGGGATATAGTTTTGGAGTGGTTGGTGCAATTATTTAATAAATGTATGGAAGAGGGTAACGTACCTAGGGATTGGCAGAGAGCGTGCATAGTTCCTTTGTATAAAGGCAAAGGGGACAAAAGAGAGTGCAAAAATTATAGGGGGGATAAGTCTGTTGAGTATACCTGGTAAAGTGTATGGTAGAGTTATTATTGAAAGAATTAAGAGTAAGACGGAGAATAGGATAGCAGATGAACAAGGAGGCTTTAGGAAAGGTAGGGGGTGTGTGGACCAGGTGTTTACAGTGAAACATATAAGTGAACAGTATTTAGATAAGGCTAAAGAGGTCTTTGTGGCATTTATGGATTTGGAAAAGGCATATGACAGGGTGGATAGGGGGGCAATGTGGCAGATGTTGCAGGTGTATGGTGTAGGAGGTAGGTTACTGAAAGCAGTGAAGAGTTTTTACGAGGATATTGAGGCTCAAGTTAGAGTATGTAGGAAAGAGGGAAATTATTTCCCAGTAAAAGTAGGCCTTAGACAAGGATGTGTGATGTCACCATGGTTGTTTAATATATTTATAGATGGGGTTGTAAGAGAAGTAAATGCGAGGGTCTTGGCAAGAGGCGTGGAGTTAAAAGATAAAGAATCACACATAAAGTGGGAGTTGTCACAGTTGCTCTTTGCTGATGACACTGTGCTCTTGGGAGATTCTGAAGAGAAGTTGCAGAGATTGGTGGATGAATTTGGTAGGGTGTAGAAAAGAAGAAAATTGAAAGTGAATACAAGAAAGAGTAAGGTTATGAAGGTAACAAAAAGATTAGGTGATGAAAGATTGGATATCAGATTGGAGGGAGAGAGTATGGAGGAGGTGAATGTATTCAGATATTTGGGAGTGGACATGTCAGCAGATGGGTCTATGAAAGATGAGGTGAATCATAGAATTGATGAGGGGAAAAGGGTGAGTGGTGCACTTAGGAGTCTGTGGAGACAAAGAACTTTGTCCTTGGAGGCAAAGAGGGGAATGTATGAGAGTATAGTTTTACCAACTCTCTTATATGGGTGTGAAGCATGGGTGATGAATGTTGCAGCGAGGAGAAGGCTGGAGGCAGTGGAGATGTCATGTCTGAGGGCAATGTGTGGTGTGAATATAATACAGAGAATTCGTAGTTTGGAAGTTAGGAGGAGGTGCGGGATTACCAAAACTGTTGTCCAGAGGGCTGAGGAAGGGTTGTTGAGGTGGTTCGGACATGTAGAGAGAATGGAGCAAAACAGAGTGACTTCAAGAGTGTATCAGTCTGTAGTGGAAGGAAGGCGGGGTAGGGGTCGGCCTAGGAAAGGTTGGAGGGAGGGGGTAAAGGAGGTTTTGTGTGCGAGGGGCTTGGACTTCCAGCAGGCATGCGTGAGCGTGTTTGATAGGAGTGAATGGAGACAAATGGTTTTTAATACTTGACGTGCTGTTGGAGTGTGAGCAAAGTAACATTTATGAAGGGGTTCAGGGAAACCAGCAGGCCGGACTTGAGTCCTGGAGATGGGAAGTACAGTGCCTGCACTCTGAAGGAGGGGTGTTAATGTTGCAGTTTCAAAACTGTAGTGTAAAGCACCCTTCCGGCAAGACAGTGATGGAGTAAATGATGGTGAAAGTTTTTCTTTCTCGGGCCACCCTGCCTTGGTGGGAATCGGCCAGTGTGATAATAAAAAAATAATAATAATAATAATATCAGCACATTCGTGAACACATATTAGACCCACCAGCTGACGTTTATTAGACGCGTGACATCATTTGTTTACTCTTAAACGTCGGCAAAAATTGAACATTTCCTCCTCTTTAAGTAATTTTCACTGCTAGAACCAATTAAAATCATCTCTATTTCTGTAATATATCTTCCATTCGATCAAATGAGACCAAGAAATCGCAAATACAACTGTAAAAAAACATGCAAAAAACAATACAAAGTCGCTGTTTTAATCCAAAACTAAGATTGCAGTTTTATTTCTCATTATGCACTGCATGCTGTAGTATTTGTTTTATGTGGTGCACACTTACCACATAGATGTATTCTTTCATATCTAGACTCAGATATACCGCTTACAGCTTATCTGAGTGAGCTGAGCTCAAGTCGTAGTTCTACAGCTTGGACCCAGGTTTCAAAGCCGTAGAACTATGGGACGGACCCTCAAAGGGTTAATTAAACAGTTTGTGTAATCTTTGCAGCATATCAACTTATTGTTTTTAAAATCAACATTTGCATCCTTTTCTCTGTCTACATAACTTAGATAACCTCTCCACTATTGCCCTGCTCTTCCTACATCTTTTGTTTTTGTCTTTTTTATTATGAAATTTCAACACCATGATTTTTTCTTTCAGATTCGTCTTTGCAAAGGATGGTTTTGCCGTCTCCTTGTTTTTCTTTCCCTTGGTTAATTCCTGTTTTGAGGAAAAAGGAAACAGATTTGAAGCATCAGAGTTTTCCCTGCTTAGTTGCAGCTCAGTCTGATTTGAGGTGAACAATCTTCTTCATAATTCTTTTGAATTATGCTCTGAGATTAGATTAGCCATTAAATCTTTTGACTGTGTATTGGTGTGACAAAAAAGTGAAGCTTCCCATATTCCTTTCTAGTGCATATGTACAATTGTACATAGACCATATTTATATTTTAATCTCATTTGCTTCTAGTCAAAACTTTCTTCTGCCCTTTTTTGTAAAAGAATTAATCAGCCTGTTTGAAAAACATATCTCATATGCTTCAAATCTAACCTGCTTTTCTATTAAAAATTTTATTACTCTATGTATTTTCCATGAAATCCAATCCCAGAACCTTTAGCTAAGTTTATGGCTACCACAGAGGATTCATCTTTATTGACACCTCGCAGTGAATATTTTGCAGCAACAAAAGAGTTCACACATAGAATATTGGAATTGCAGGTTCATATATTTTCAGTTCAATTTGTTTTATATGGTAACATATTTTTTTCTTTCTTTCTTATAATGTCGTGAGCCTAGTCAATACTGGATGAGCAGTTGCTTGAACATAGCCTTACCCTTATCTAAGGGAAACATTAATAAACCAATGGCTTTCTGTCCTTGACACCATACCTTGCTGTAAAGGATGTATTCTTTTAGCAGAATCTGATTGGATTATCAACATATATTGATAAAGGTTCTGTACACATATATTTTACTAGGTTATGATTACATGATTGACATTGAAGAACTAACCAGAACAGATTTTTATATCTTATCAACAATGGCATAAACTTCATCATATTGCTGCTAAATCTAGTTGATATGACAGTACACAATGCTGTAAATACTATAGGGTTCTAAAGCTGCTTCACTCTACATTCCTTTCACTTAGCTCAGCCTTTTTATTTCAGGTTCTTTTGTTTGTAGTTTACAGTGCTGTGTTCACATTTAATTTTACAAGGAACAAATTTGGCAATTGCAGCACAGATCCTTGATTAGTGGCAAACTAATTTTTTTTATGATATACCACAGTTTGCAACATAAACTACCAGAACAAAAGTTTTCATTTATTCCGCCCCTCCCCTTCGCCTTGCTCTCTCTCTCTCTCACTCTCACTCTCTCACTCACTCATTCACTGTTTTTCATACTTTCTCTCATTTTACCTTCCCCAGTTTTCCCCTCCTTTCCTTTTCCCCCTTCTTCCCTCCTTCCTGTCTGCCCCTTCCCTGGGAACTCAGAGACTTGCTCACATGTGTTATTCATTGGGGTACAGGTTTTTATCTTGCAGATTTGTTCTTTAATGTATCCTTTATTAAGTGAATTTATATAAACAGAATTTATTGTGTAAGTTTTTTGGGTACACTGTAGAGGGTTGGCTAGGCACTCGGGCTCCAAATTAAAAAACTAATGATATGATTTTATTCAGAATACACATTCAGTACATTTCCCATACCCAACTTTTTCTTTTTCTGGACATTTTCTTACGATTGCCAGTATTAACCAGATTAACAGCAAGATTTAAAATAATATGGCTTCTTGGCACACAGTGTCTCCAAATTCAAAACAAAATTAGTTATGGAAAGAATTTAATGGTACTGCATTTGTTAATTCTAAATTCATGAGAGCCTCTTTGAACCTAACTCATGAATTTGGGATAGATTGTTCATAGCATTAAAATGACTGACAAAGCTGTGAGTGGTGATGGCAGATTATTTTGTAATATTATCCTGGAAATAAATGAAAAATGAAGCCATACACTGCAGAATTGTTCAATGTAAATACATCTAGGCTGTTTTAAAAGTGGATGCCATCAAGAACTTTAATTAGGTAAAAGGACACATGGGCAACTAATGTGACATTTTATTATGGCAAGGTTTCGCTCATGAGGAGCTTTGTCAAGCTGTTAGTAATGGCCTGACAAAGCTTCTGGAGAGCGAAATGTTACCACAGTAAAATGTCACATTAGTTGCATTTGTGTCCTTTTATCTAACATTTTGTCGGTAATTCTATCAACATTATTATAAGAACTTTAATTTTTGCTGAAGATAAGACTACTCCAGATTTTATGGCTGCCTAGAACTAGTCTTACACTTTTCTGTGTGACAGTGCAACTGGAGATTGTAAACAAAAGCCCATGTTAGCGTACTACTCTGAAAGACCAAGGACTGGAGGGAGCTCCTTCAAAAGCTCTCTCTGAATTCTCATACTCAGTTAAGAAGACTTGAGTAGCCATGAATGTTTCAAGACTGGTTTATTATGTTTCCTTCCCAGCTGTTGAAGCATAATGTACTAAGAAAAGTATTACTTGCTTGGTACAATATGACTCCTAATGGATAATTCCTCATGCCATCCCATTAACTTCAGTAAAAATCATCCAAACATTCCAAGGTTAAGCTTCTTCCCAAGAAGTGGTACACTCTGTAATCATTATTTAACTACATGTAAACCACACAACAACCAAATTCTGTAAATTCAACATTGTAATCTTTATAGAAAATAAACTTTGAATTTGAATTTGAAGAACACAATTTTGTTTATTCAGCCAAAGGACAAAGGTATTATATCTACATTTAAGGCTTATTATTTCATAGAAAATTTGCTTAGTATATTAGAGAAATTGATGATGAAGATAAGCCAATAATTAGGTAATTCTAGCAAGGATACATCACGAATTCTATTGAATTCTTAAAATCCATCAGAGGTGTCAAAGCATTTCATGTTCATTAAATGACCTCATTTCAGTCATTCTGAACGTGTATGGAGAAAACTAGTCTCATTGTATCAATGGCTTCTGTGGTTTGAAAGAGAGAATTCCAGATATTTACAAGAAGGTAATAGATTATGCTAAAGATGTTGGGTTTCAAGACATTAAGGAGGCTGATGTGGAGTTAATGCAGTTGGATACAGAAGATAATTCAAGTGAAGAGTTGATGCAACTTAAACAGAATACCACTGTTTTGGGAGGTGACTGGTTGTTGAAACTATACCAGCCCAATATGAATTCACTCTGCAGAAATTGTCAAAGAATATAAGCCACATAGAGGCAGATATAGCTGTCATTACAGAAAGTGATCAAAGCTGAGAATGTAATGATAGAATCATCAGCTTATTACATAATTTAATTCACAAACACAGGAAGCTGTAACAGAGAAAAAATAGGTGAGTTGTCATTGATGACATTTCTTATTTGTGTAATAAATTGATGTTTTTTCCATAAGAAAATGTTTCTTGCAAATTCTCTCATATGCTTCGTGAAGATCTACATGTCATGTAATCCCCAGTAGGATTCCTCCTCCTACAAATACTTACTCAGATAGAGGAAGTTTATGATCCTGTTCCTCTCTCCCCTCACCCAACTCCAATACCAAAACTCCATCATTATCACCATCACACCACATGTACTCGGAAGACTTACATTTGCCAAATATTGATTTATATTTTTCAGTATCAATTATTTACTGTTTGTTTTCATTTTATTTTTTCTGTAACTTGTATGACTATTTTTTGCTGAAATATGTGGTGGAAGTCTATAGGAAAACATATTTTGATAGATGAAAATTCATCTAATGAATGATTTACCAGGAATGCAATCCCCTCACTAAGCGGGGACTGTTTGTACTTGTACTTTCCTGTCTTTTGCTTGGTTCCTAGGTGTACTTTACTGCTTGTTTATACATATTGAGGCAACCTTCATTCCTTCCACATTTATATTATTTATTTAAAGCAAGTCACAGCTGCTTCACTTATATATTAGTCAGACCATTAGATAAAAAATCTTTCAACAGTATTTTCATTATTTTTACAGTTTCTATCACCTAAAACTATTAAATGCTATGGAAGATTCTTCATTTGCTATATTGATAATGAGTATAGTACACTGCATCAGATTATTTTTTTATTTTACTTTTTAATTAATAGAAAAGTGAAATATTACATAGAGTCTAAAAGCTATGAAAGCTAACTTATAAATGCATTTATTTATGTACACACACACACACACTATAATGTTTGGTTCCAGAAATTTTTTTTAGCCATAATAGTAAAAATTGCCATTGACACACGTTTTCCTCCCACATCTTGGCATTCCACAGACCCAACGCCGTACCCTCGGCAGCTTGCTTGCTCAGGTGGCGAGTGCCAGCAAGGGTAGTTTGAAGCGTGCCGGCTCAGCCCATAACCTGGCCCCCCCAAACCCATCCCCTGGTGGAACACACTCACGTTCACTTCCCCCTTCCCCTCCCCACTCACCCCAGCATAGTAGGAAGGTAGGAGTAGTTGTTCAATGGCTGTGATATGATTACTTCATCTTATATTAAACTTTTGATATATATATATATATATATATTTAAATACTGTACAATATAAAATATTTTTTTTTCAATTCTTACGTAGATTTTACAGATATGTGTAATGTAATATAAATGCTCATTTCACAGGCATTATTCTTTTTATTTTTTTAACTTATAGATCACAAATGTAGAGCAATAATGTTTTTTTCGTAAAATACTAATATATATGCTGCATAAATATGTATATGTGTACTCTCCCAACTGTATTTTTAATTACGAAGTTCCAGCTTTTGGGCTCTGCCTTTTACCATTAGTCTACTGGCTTGATGCCTTCTCATTGTTCCACCACTGTTTGCAAAAAGTTAACTAGCATCCCTTCATCTACACTTTTGTTTCCTCAGTTTACAACTGTGGCTTTGTGTTTTCTCTGTTGAAAGGATTAGGAAATATTTTTCTATGCTTTCATATTTTTTTATGATAATATCATCCTGTGTGGGCATCTTTAGCATATTTGGCCTTTCATTATAACTTGTATTTTTAGCTCTGAGAGTTAATTTTTAGGTCTTGAACCTTTTCTATTTTAGCCATGTGACTTTTCATACAGACACAATACAGATGCTGCATCTTTGAGTTTTCGTCTAATACATGTTGTAAGCAGCCTTTTTTTTTTTAAGTACTTCCTTATATAACTGCATTTCAATACTGTTTTTGTTTTGTTTTGTATCCTAATGAAACATACAAGTTCCTTACAGTTTTGTTTGCATAATTTCCTAGTGTCACTTTTTCATTAATACTAGTTCTAGATCTCTTTATCTGATACTTTAAATATTTTGTCACACAGTCTATTTTCTTTATATAGGCTTGTTTGCTTTCTTCCATTTCCTTCATTTGGCTTTATTTGCATTATATTTCTTTATCCATCTTTTACTTCATATGTCCAGTTTATCAAAATTGGGTTAAGCAGTAATCATTTTTATTTCAAATTTTATGTAAGATTTTTGTAGTATTTGCAGATATTCATATACAGTGGACCCCCGCATAACGATGGCATCACATAGCGATTATTTCGCATACCGCTTACTTTAATTGCAAAAATTTTGCCTCACATACCGCTTAAAAACCCGCTTACCGATTTTCTTCCGAGACGCGCTCACATGTTCCGCCGGTGGCATTGTTTACCAGCCAGCCTCCGCGGTAACATCCAAGCATACAATCGGAATATTTCGTATTATTACAGTGTTTTCGGTGCTGTTTCTGGAAAATAAGTGACCATGGGCCCCAAGAAAGCTTCTAGTGCCAACCCTGTGGTAAAAAGGGTGAGAATTAGCATGGAAATTAAGAAAGATTTTGAAGGGTTTGGGGCTAACCCTGAGAAGCCTATGCCAGTTGTGGAATCCATTGTGCCTACTTCAAAAATTAAGGAAATGTGTGCACAGTGGGTTGAACTGCAAACCTTTATGGATGAAAATCACCCTGACACAGCTGTTGCAAGCCGTGCTGGTGACTATTTCAATGACAATGTTGTGGCCCATTTTAGACAAATCGTAAAGGAACGGGAGGTACAGAGCTCTATGGACAGATTTGTTGTGCGACAGAGGTCCAGTGACTCTCAAGCTGGTCCTAGTGGCATTAAAAGAAGAAGGGAAGTAACCCCGGAAAAGGACTTGCTACCTCAAGTCCTAATGGAAGGGGATTCCCCTTCTAAACAGTAAGAAGATAATGCTCTCCCCTCCTCCCATCCCATCAATCATCACCAGATCTTCAATAAAAGTAAGTGTCATGTAAGTGTGCATGCCTTTTTCAGTTTGTGTGTATTAAAATTAACATTTCATGTGGTAAAAAAAAAATTTTTTCATACTTTTGGGTGTCTTGCACGGATTAATTTTATTTCCATTATTTCTTATGGGGAAAATTCATTCACATAACGATTATTTCGCATAACAATTACCCCTCTTGCACGGATTAAAATCGTTAACCGGGGGTCCACTGTAATTTGCTTTTCCTTCTACAACGATTGTATGATGAAATAATTACTGAAGACATTATACACAAGCATATCTGCTCTCGGGCTTCTAATGGGTAATTGCTGTATTAACTTTTTCAGGGGTTAAGGTGGTTTGGTCATTTACAGAGGATGGAGCAAAATAGGATGACTTGGAAGGTGTATAAATCTGTAGTGGAAGGAAGGTAGGGTAGATGTCATCCTAGGTAAGAGGGTAAAACAGGTTTTGTGTGCAAGGGGCTTGGATGTACAACAGGCACGTGAGACTGTGTTAGATAGGAATAGAGATAAAAGATAGAGTTTATTTCTTTGTTAAGG
The DNA here is from genome assembly GCF_038502225.1 of Cherax quadricarinatus. Lineage (NCBI taxonomy): Eukaryota > Metazoa > Arthropoda > Malacostraca > Decapoda > Parastacidae > Cherax > Cherax quadricarinatus. The sequence goes on from NC_091300.1 coordinate 10,506,204, forward strand.
TTACAGTGTGTAATTACAGTTTTGGTTTGCTTAGTACGAAGAAAGCCACTATCATGCCAGGGCATTTCGGGCAGACTAATCATAGTACATAATAACTACTTAAATCTAGACAAGATAAGAGTGGTTAACTTGTATTAAAATCTTTATTTAACCCTTTCAGGGTCCAAGGCCCAAATCTGGAGTCACGCACCAGTGTCCAAGAATTTTCAAAAAAAAAATTTATTTTTTCTTACGAAATCGTAGAGAATCTTTTTGTGAAGGTAATAAAACAAAAAGTACGAAATTTGGTGGAAAATTGACGAAATTATGCTCTCGCGAATTTTGATGTGTCAGCGATATTTACGAATCAGCGATTTTGCCGACTTTGACTCCCATTTTAGGCCAATTACATTATTCCAATCAACCAAATTCTTAGCTATTTCACTAGTATTACTTCTATTCTATCGATTGAGCACAAGAAATCGCCAAGTCAACTGTTTCAACTACAAAATAAAGTGATCGGAAATTGTTAATTTGGCCAATTTAACACAAAGTTCAAAATATTCCAATTTCAAAATAGGGTCCAGAATGAACAATGTAGGCATTCCTGGCACTAAACTAACATTTCCTCTGTTCATTAGTTATGTTTTGAGGCTTTACAAATAAATTCCATTTTGATTTTTTATTCACATAATGAATTTTTATTCACACCAAAAAATAGAAGATTTACTGTTATGCAATACTGTAATAATTGTATAAATATCATCACCATATTTGTGAATGTATATTAGACCCACCAGCTGACGTGTATTAGACGTGTGAGGTCGTTTGTTTACTCTTGAATATCGGCAAAAATTTAACATTTCCGCTACTTTGAGCTCAGTTTCAAGCCATTTCCAATGCTAAAACCAATCAAAATCATCACTATTTCTGTAATATGTCTTCCATTCTATCAAATGAGACCAAGAAATCGCAAATACAACTATAAAAAGCATACGAAAAAACACTGCAAAGTTGCTGTTTTAATCGAAAAATCATGATTTCATTTTTTTTCTCTCATTATACACAGTGTGCTGCAGGATCTGTTTTATGTGGTGCACACATACCACATAGATGTATTCTCTCATATCTAGGCCCAAATGTACCACTCACAGTTTATCAGAGTGAGCTGAGCTCATGGCGTAGATCTACGGTTTGGACCCTGAACGTAAAGCCGTAGATCTACGGGACGGACCCTGAAAGGATTAACCTTAATACTAATTTGAGTGGGAGAGGCACTGTCAAGAAATTTTAATGAAAATAAGAAAA